>NW_003804589.1:650227-915448 GCF_000255335.2 Galendromus occidentalis
CAATCGACATGCCATCTCTTCCATTCCATAGCGCCGAACTTCCGAAAAATCCACATATGCGGCAGAGATACCTCAATCTGATATCCCATGCAACAGCAGAGGACATATCTTCCCGGATAGTAGTCTCGCTCTAATGAGTATCTGACAGGCCAGGCATATTCTCTTCTAGGGCGATGGGGTTGAGCTCTATTTCATAATAATTAATAATAATACATATCCACGGCTTTCTTCTTAGTCAAGAAACCGAACGGAGACGACTCCGCGACGGAAAAATGAGGTCGACGCTGCCGCCGACGTCGGCGTCCCTGATGCAAATCCGAAAAGCAAAATCGCTGAGACTGCTGCCTCGACGAGCATTCGGGCAAGCGAGGTGAAATGGATCGAAGGTCCAGGCTTTCGACAGGGCGAGGAAGTTTCTCTCGCAAAAAATTTCGGTATTTTGACCGTGAGACCGAGAAACACATAATCGATTTCCTCACAGCCTGATCCCGCTAAGCCAGGAAAGATTCTTATAATTTTGCCCGGATCTTCCGCGTCCGGGCTCGCGCTTCTTACCAAGCGACTCATTCAAAGGGATGCTCCCGACTCGACCGGGTCTCGTCGAGATTCCGCTTCGCTCAGGAACGCTCCTCTGACTGAACCCGAGTATTGGCATATCATTCGCCATTTCCTTCCCGCGGTAGCTCCAGCTCCAGGCTCCGTTGATCTAGTAGAGAAGCGTCTCTCAATCGCTCGAATGAAGAAGCCTCTGATGCTAGATTCAAATGCTCGCGCCCTATGGCTGCCGTCCGGGGGAGTGCGTCGTCTGCTCGGTTCGCTGCCGCAGCGATTGTTGTTCAAAGTGTGTATGTATGGACACCACTATCCTATCTCTCCTTACTGTCTGTGTGTGGAAGAGAGATTCATTCGACCAAAAACACATCCGATGAAATTTCCAAAGCAGGGATTCGTGCGGAGGAAAATTCTCGCTTTTTGAGAGCCTATGTCATCGACGTCATGAAGGAAGCTCTGACGGTGTGACAATGGAGGTTCTCTGTTTTGGCTTCGACTACTTCGAAATCAGCAGCAACACATCCCGTAAGATCTAAAATTGATTCACTTCCCTCGCGATAGGTTTTTTGATCTACTCTCGAGCCTCGTATTGCCACTTTCCCAGGTTCCGGAATACGTGAATATTATTTCGCCGAATTCCGGAGAAAATCTGCGGGAGCTTCTTCTAGGTTTTCGCGTCTTGGACATGTGACAGCTGATTGTATAGTAGAGGTGCCGTGTTATTTCTTGACACTGTTTGCTCCCGGCAACCGCGCCTGCAGGGCTGGCTTCGTACGTCGGAGTTCGACTCTCTGGAGCTGCTGGGAAGCGATTTTGCAGTGCGCTAACACGCTCTGGAGTATCTTGGCCTCCTGTTGCTGGGGTGGAATAATTGAAAACGCGCTAGCGACATTCGATGCTCTCCCGGAAGTGAAGGCCTCTCCTGGCGTCTGACTTCCTCGAATTTCCGTATCTCTGTGCGGAATGGTCCGAACTCGCCCGATATTTCGCAGCGGGGAGTCGTGAGAGGAGTCCGTAGAAGATCAAGAATTTTCATCCTTATGCAGCTCGATGCAGAGAATTCGATTACATCATTTCTCCATGGATGCTTGCATCAATTGACGGTCTACTCGAGTGATTCCCTCTCGACTGCAGCATCCAAAGTTTCCCTTCAGTGTTTGCTCGCTCCCTTGACTTACGAGCTCCGCCGTCACCGAATCGATACGGGGTGGCCTAGACCTAAAGAGCCGTGACCGTTATACCTGGATGCTATGACGGCGTGATGAGAGTCAGATTTCGTCCTGTTCGTGGCTTCTTTCGCCTTTCGTCACCGAAAGCGCACGTAGCTCCGCATTAGAGACTGATAATAATTGATAATAAGACGGAGTTTGTGATCTACTCAATAGGAGTTCCTCTTATTCCCTAGAATATTCATGGAACATGCGGAACGGACGCAGATAAAAAAAAACAGAGAGCGATTTTTTGAAATGTTTTCCTCTCTCCGTCACCAGGTAAATATTAATCATGGAGAAGTTCGTGGTCGACATCGATGCGGTTCTCGACGAGTTCGAGGAGAGCGAGAGCAAGTTGCAGCCTCAAATCGCAGTCTTACCTCCTGTCAAGCAGCTAAGGACAGCTCCTCCAATGTCGCCCTTTGCTTCAACTCCAGCTCTCTCTGCATCCTCTGTTCTCAAACCAACGCCCCGTGAATCTGTCCAGCCGGAAACTGACATTCCTTCGAGAATAAACGGAAATGCGGTTCCGGCTGAGATTCAAGAGTCCGAAGCGTCGGAGACCCAAAATTACGACTCGAATGAGACCGAGGAATCTGAACTGATGGAGAACCTCCGATTGGAACCGGGGGAGACTTTTGAAGCGAAAGCAGCGGGAACTGTCGAGTCGCATCCGGTGGAGGTTCTCGAGTCGAAACCGGTGCCGACTCCAGGGTCGAAACCGATGCAGAGTTCCGAGTCGGAACTGGTGGAGATTCTCGAGTCGATACCGGTGGAGAGTGCCGGATCAGAAGCGGTGGCGACTCCCGATTCTCGGCCATCGGAATTCCAGAGGTCGGGAATAGGGGAAATTTCGGAGCGGGAATCGTCACAGAATTCCGAAACCGAGAAGGCTGAATCATTGGAGTCACGACCAGCGAGCATCACTGGGCTGCTTTCGGCGAAAAGTTCACTATCGGAAACGGCCCCGAAGTCAGATTCAACTACGGCGGAGGTTTTCGATGCAAAATCGATTGGGGGCTTCGAGCAGAAACCGGCGCCGGAGTCCGTTCCTGGACCGGGGGAGGACTCTGAAGCGGAACCGGTTGAACGGTATCTCTCTGGAACTCCGCAATCGACGAAGACATTGCAACCAAAAACGGGCCTGAGGTGAGCCGTCACAGATTTTGAGATGCCCATTCTTCTCTAGTCCGCTATAGAAGTATTCGCTCCGAGCCTATATGTTTTTCGTTGCAGCTCGCCCGCAGTGAAGCCCAAAACCCCTTTGAAAATACAACCACATCCATCAGGCAACGCGAGCCAAGGGGTCTCGTCGGAGCAATTTGAAGAGTTCCTGCGGAAGAAAAGCATAGAGAACGCTCATCTTCTAAGTGCTCATAACTCTCCGGTATTGCAACGATACCGAAGTTCGTCCTTCGGATTGAAGACGAAGCCCGCGGAGTCCGAGTCACCAAGACCGGCGCAGAGCGTCGCAGTTTTCCCAAGTGGCGAATCAGACACCAGAAATCCAGGGAAGGAAAATGACACAGGCGGTCAACAGCGACCGCGGAGCTCCGACCCAGAGCCCGCCATGAAACACCTCGTCAGAGGATCACAAGCAGCTCAGACCCCCGAACCTCCAGAGGGATCAGTTGACAGCGAGCCTCAATCGTCAAGTGAGATGATGGGAACCCATTCTCTCCCTGTGGGGGACAGCGGTCTCAAGAGAGTGGCCGCGTGTGGAATCGACGATGAGCCACGGAGCGCGGATGAGTTACCGAGCGACCATTGCACTCCGGAAGGAAAAGCCCGAGAGGATGTGATTAACCATGCCCCTCTCAAATCGGACGCTACCAATTTCTATCGCATTGTAAGCTTCGACATGAGCGCCGTGGAGGTGACAGAGGACGATCTCCATCTGCTGGAAGACGAAGTCCAGAACGATCGCGCTCCGAGCCGGCGCTCTCAAGACTCCGGGGCATCCGTTGAGCCGGTCGATCCTCACCAGGTCATCGAGAGCGAAGCCGCGGAAAACGTCGTCAATAATAACAGCTCAGACGCTCTCGAAACGTCCGATGTAAATCTTGACAATCCATTCGACATTCCGACCGGCGTCCAAACTCAGACGAACGCAGCCAGGCCGGAAAATCCTTGTCCTCAATCTCAGACCGAGGATGCGGCGGCGTCCGAGTCCTCTGATACCGTGGCGGCCGATCCCGACGTGGCATTGGACGAAGCTCCGCAGAAGACCCCGCAGTCAGATTCTCCGGCGCCGGAACAAGATGCCGCTGTGAATTCCGATGACGCTGATCAGGGAGCAGTGGGTGGCGGTGAGTGGCGAATAATTTTTCGTCCCGCGTTCGTGCATAGATACGCTCAACCCGCGGATTTCGATGGCGGATAGATCTGCACTTTCGCTTAATAGGTGATTCGCATAACCCCGACTCCTTGAATGCAGGACCGGAAGCTGTCGTTGCTCCGAGCGAAGAAGTCCTCGGTAAGGTCCGGCCGATGTGGATTCACGACGAAGATGCTCCGATTTGCATGAACTGCGGTCAAGACTTCACGATGTTTAGACGGAGACATCACTGCCGCGCGTGCGGGAAGGTATCGAATGATTTACCTACTTTCAAGCTACAACCGTACAAATTAATATTCGAGGTTTCCCATTGTGAGGGACATTGGGGGTTCCAGAATACCGACGATTCTTTGTGGAAAGCGAGAGTATAGATTGACGTCTTCCTTCAAGGTGTTATGCGGTAATTGCTGCAAGGACAGAGCGAGACTACAATTCATGGACGGCGAGTTAGCCCGAGTGTGTTCGTATTGCATAGAAATTCTCAACAGAGGTAAGCGGCTGAGTGGGCTCGACTTGCGAATTTCGGTACATCTGCCTGGGATCGCGTCTTGCACCAGAGCGACTCTCGCAACAGCCTTCATTTCTTAGCATGGTGGTCTACGAAATCGCCTCCGTCCTTGACGCATGCTCCTCTCTCGAGGTTCTGATTGGAGCGATTATCTTCGGGATTTTATTTTCATCCAACTCGTGATTCATCCATTCTCATTCCGTTGATCACTGTCATCCTTCCTTGCAACGCGTTCCTCTCGAGTAGTTCCCTTCGCTCAAACTGGGAGGTCAGAGGCCATCGTTCTGCTTGCCGAGTATGCGTTTGACTTTGATTGCCTGCGGAGATGGTCGAGTAGTCGAGAGAGAGATGAGGGGAGGAAGTGAAGAGTTTCAATGGCCTGTGAAGAGGGTATCGATGAACTCTAGAGACCGGCGCATGATTTGGCATGAGCTATGCGCTGACATCGACGTCCTAATAGTCAGTCAGCGCCTCCCGCTCGATGTTGTCGGCACAGTGTCTCATTCGACAGCCAAAGTCAGATGAGTCTCCTGCGTACTCTGGGTGATTGCGGCTTTACGATTCGTAGGAAGCCCTCCATGAATTTCCGACGACTGCTTGAAGATTTGAGATCTAAGATTCATTGCCCAGCCCGAGTTCAGTAAACGAAATTCCGTTCTTGTCATGACGCGTCCGTTGAAGCACGTGTAGAGTTCTGCTTTAGTTTCTTCGTCTCGTACTCTCGATTCCTCGATTTTATCCCTGTTCGAACAACGAAACTTTCGTGCTACGAACTAATTTAGGAAGTCACGAGTCAAAACTAACCGGTACGGCTCTTTTCACTTTTGTGACCGACTCAGTGGAACGATGGTCTCGGCCCGATCCATCAAATCCCATGGAATACTGTTCAACCGTAAGCCCTTTAGCACAAATGTCGTCCACAGCTCAGCTACCCCCGCCAACTGTCATGGTTCCTGTCGGAGTTCTGAAAAAAGGTGTGTATCATGAATCCGTCGCCCTGCCCTTCGTTTTCCGTTTCCGATTTCAATTCAAGCATGGCAGCCAGTTCTTACCATTGCACCGAACCTCTGCTCCGCACAAACTTCCATCTCGGAACCCTGTCCTGCTAGATCCTCGGTTTGGTTCTTCTACGATTCACGGGCTGGCCCGTTCGTCTAGAGATCGTGCAGATCTGCCATGAATCGACGTCCGACCAGAAGTAGTGGTAGTAGGAGTAGTGGTCTTCAGTTTCGAAACTTCTCACTCTCGTGTGAGCTCTTGGAATTTCCCATTCCCCGATCCGAGAGACACATTGAACTGGGATCCTTGTTCGATGTAAGTTTTACATAGACGTATCTGTGACGTTTGTCAAAGGTGGAGAAAAATCAAACACGGCTGGAAACGGCTTGGGAGGATCATCAGGATGCAGTAAGTCGGTCACGTTCTCAGACGGCATTCGACCGGGAGGCGATCTCACAGATCTTGACATTCCGTCGACACCTCCTGCGCAGAGAACCCCTCAGCGAACATTAAAGCAGCTGACCACTGGTAGGTCTAAAGGTAGGTAGAAGAACAGACGCACAGACAGCTTCGGCTTGAACGAGGCAAGATACGTGCTCGGCGGGGGAGGAGACGGCTAGGTTCGACGGGTCAGACGCACATTAACAGAGTGCTTTAGAACCCTTAGCGGGACTCTGGTATTAACCAGTATACTTCTTGTGTGGGAAGCCTTGTAGATCGCTATCCTCATGTGTTGTTCGTTAATTGTTCTGCTTCTTGCTTCGGGTGTCTTGGTGAATGTCCAAAGGGAGGGATTCATTGATTTCATCGGTCAGTTCGATTCTGGTCCATACCTAACGGATTTTGAGAGCGCAAGGACTCGGTTCGTCGGAGAACTCGACGCTCGATCAGTGGTCAAGTCGGGGGATTCGGATGAGGCTCCTCGAGCCGGCAATAAGTTCAGACAGCGGTCTGAAGTCTGAAGTGGACACCGAGTGGACACTCAGCGAGCACGACAGGTTCACTAAAACACTAACACTCTAGATCGTTTCCGCTCTCGCTAATTGGATGACTTCGTACATGACATCATCAGTCTCGGAGAGGGTCCCTGGTTTTGTGCTCCACTAATCCGGAGCGTTCCAATGCAGCTAACTTTGGGAACCGATACCTATATTGCCGGAAGTTCCTATTATATTTCGCCGTGAGCGAATGGCATCGGATTATCATACTTATTTAATGGGGGTCCTTTGATTTCTAGCTGTCGTTGCCCGGAAGTATCGTAAATACGTGTCGGTCACGGATTCGTTAGGCTGTCTACCGAATGTTCTCCTTTCGAATAAGTTCAAGCCTTATGACCAGCCGTTGACCGCCGGAACGCTGTTCAACTTACTGCAAGGTCAGCGGAGTGATTCGGGCTTCGAACGTGTTTCTGTACGAGATATCCACATGGGGAAGACTTTAGAAAACAATCTTCGATTCTTCGTTGACAGATCCAACTCTACCTCCCGTGTCGTTCGAGTTGACGCGACATAAGGTCCAGCTACGAGTGAAGATTGTAACACTGGACTGTTGCCTCGGGTCCCGTGTCTGGTCTTTCTGCTCGGAGGGTCTGGCCGCTTTCGGCCAAGAAGAAGTGGCTTTCATATTGGAGTACCACGCCGATGACGAGCTCGCAGTTCCTCGCGACGTTTTGAAACTCTACAAAATCCTCTACGAAAACGCTTGCAGAGGTTAGTGACGAAGGAGACTATCTTCGCAAACCCATGGGACATCGGTAACGATCCCCTGCACATCGCCATCGCTTGAACCCAGAGTCTCCTTCTCTTTCAGGAGCACCTGTGATACAGATGGATCACCTGCTTTTCCCGGGTGGACTTCTCGGTTCGAATGAGCACGCCGGGATTCTATTCTTGCGGACATCTCTCCAGTGTACTCAGAATATCCTGAAACCATTGCATGAGAATAATTATTTGGTTGCGATGCTGATCATGCGGAGTGAAGTTCCGTGGGCGAAACTCTTCCCTCTCCGTCTCCTGTTGAGACTGGGGGCTGAATCACGCTGTGAGTTTCATTCCCTTCGAATTAGTACGCCGGACTCGATTATGTCATACAGGCATCGATTCAAGTGTCGCCCCCAGGACCTCGATGATCACATAGTTCCTTGCTCTCCAGACTATCCGTGCCCTCTGGTCAGTCAGCGATTCCGGAAAGCAGTGTATTTCGACGGGGATCAACATTCCATCATGAGCATTCTTGCCGTAAGCATCAACTGATCGTGGATGCGATTTCAAGATGTTTTGTCCGCCGTATTCATCACTTATCGAATTCTTGCTTCCAGGACTTTCGTAACTATCAGTATACCATTCAAAATATCCCTGGCCTCGTCATTCATGTGGTCGGCAAAACCTACACAATCAAGGCCCCGAGAAATCGCTACGATCTGGTAAGTTCCCCTTCTGGGCTCTTCGCTGATTCAGGAAGAAGGACATTCGTGCCAGCCGGGAGGATCTTGTTCGGCCCATTCTACTTGACTTATGAGCGATCTTTTTGTCTAATGGAGCCGTCCCAACAGATGATGAAAGCGAGTACAACGAATGAAAATATTTTGGCGATTGGTTCGAACTTCTCCTCCGCGGCCGATTCTCATCTGGTCTGTATACAAGGCGAGGACGGGTCCTTCCAATCGCAAACCATCAACATCGCATCTCTACCTGTAAGTTCCCGATGTACGACTGCTTGGCCAGACGGCTCAGAGCGAGAAGCGGCTCACCGAGCTGAGTTTCTTCCATGATAACACTCGGTATCTGAATTCCCAGGTCAAGGTCACCGGCGCCAGCTTCCTCGTATTCAGTGGCGCATTGAAATCCAATTCCGGTTACACAGCGAAGAGCTCGATCGTCGAAGACGGCATCCTCGTCCAGATAGGTCCCCAAGACATGGCCAAACTCAAGCAGGCGATCCACGCCATGGAAAACTATCGCATCGTTTGCAAAGAGACCAAGGTGAGATTTCTAATCCAATGACGAGACAGTAAAGGATGGGGCGGCATGTCCTCGACGGTATCGAGATTAATCAGTTTCACGATCGTTCGCTGACGCAGCCCGCTGCTGGAACAGCGGAACCAGCCGAGGAAGAATATGTGGAACTCCAATGGGTGGAGAACGAAGTCACTCGGAACGAATCGGTCATCAGCGTCGTCGACGGAAGCTGCATGGCAGGAATCCCATCATGCAAAATATTCTCGGGGACTGATTACTCAAACGATAAATTCGTTGTGCGATGGACAGAGCTGTTCTTCCTAGCGAGCAAAGACACCGAGTAAGTAGGAAAAACAAGGACAGAACTTTCTGTTTCCTGTGGAGATCTTCGAGGTTCGAGGACTCCCTGCTCACGCGTTGTGAAACCTCGTATTGCAGATTAGATCTTCCGGATCCAAACAGACTTATTGAAGCTACGGCACGGTCGATGTGTGTGGCGCTTCTGCCGCACGCGGCAAAGCTCTACGAACGAGATCTGAAGAAAGTGGCCCTCAGGTAAAAAATTAATGGCTCCCGAGAATTCTCGATTCGGTGAAAATTTCCTCCGCCGACGTTGAGTCCTTACACATTTCGAACGATCGTCCAATATCCTCCCCGTTTCAGGATCAGCTTAGATCCGGAACAATTCGGCTATGAGCTAGGAGCGGGTGGCGAGCCGCTGAATGGGGAGTTTCTGGCTGAAGTCGACAGCGCCTTGGTGCCTATCATAACGTCATTGGACGGCTCCCATCAGCCGATGACCATCGAGTTGGTCTTCTACGTTCTGCTTAAATGAATCCTGTATATTATGCAAAGAAAGGAGGATATGTATCAGTCTTCTCGAAAGGAATGAGGGACGGGGCTCGAGAGATCGGGGCTCGCCTTGAATAAGTATAACGTTTGCCGTGGACTTGTTCGCGCCCAGTCAGATGATGATCACGTTTGTGGATCTTACTAGGCGCAGCCGGTCTACTCCCCGACTTATTATGTAAATACTTAATTGACAAGTGTCATAGATTTGATATCTGAAATGAGAATATGTTTCCACTGATCGCCTCGAACACGGCCTGCGAAGCCATTAAACTCTCGGAGTTTATCGTTTGTTATCAATGCGTTAAGTGCTTCTAGTCAGCACGGACCTGGAGAGACGATCCTTGAGTTTTCCCTCCCGTCCCTTCTACCGTGAGCTTCTTGGCTGGAGTCACCTATGAGTTCCCGCCCGGACAATCAGAGTGGTCATCAAGATGATAGCAAGTGCGTGACGCGATGAGTCGCCTGTGATGTTCACAGCTCATCGGCGCGAACTCTCGCGTTTTGCTCCGGAGTGAGACCAAAAGTCACGAAAATCTTTTTCGTCCTCGACCGATTCGAAGTCCGATGCCCCCCGGTCAATCGAGATGACCGCTCTGTTGTCGATCGATGGGAGCTCTTGATCGACCTGTCCCGTGGCCCCTGTTTCGTTCAGAGTCGGTGTTTTAGAAAACTCGATCGGACATCATGTCCGTGAAACCAATGCAGATGATTACCACGACCTCGATGTTGACAACAAAAGTGAAATGATACACGAATAAAGTCATACTTTAAATTCCTGATTGCTCCTCTAGAGTTCATCCCGCTCCCATTGAACTTCCGTTGATATCGATTTCAGCATATCAGACACGATCTTTGAGCTTGGCGTCACGCGCACGGAAACCCTCCGGTGGCAGAAGCTCACTTGCTCGGAAGACTTTCGCTCAAGATCATGTATGCCGACGACTAAGCACCTGTTCGAACAAAGGGCACGAATACCAAGGTCGTGACGTCCAGAAAGTCGTGGCAGCTTAATAGTCGAGGTGGACAGGAGTCAGAAGCAAAGTTTTCATTTTCTCGTTCCATTTCGCTTAACGAGCACGTCTACTCGGACTATACGGGCATCCTGTCCCTGGGAGATCTTTCATCGGAGCTTTCACGAGCTCCCCAGAAGAAATTGATGAGTCAAATCGTTTGAGACCTACGGCCTTTCGAAACAACAACAGTTCCAAGAGTCCGACACTTTATTAAAAAATAATTATTGATTGATGAATTATTTGGTAGCAGTGTCGCTAAGAGCGCTGTTTGAAATAACGGTCGAACGATACCAATCGCCTCCCCCCGTGGACTGGGATGGAGGCTCCTGAGAAGAACAAGGTGCTTGTCTGCCTGAACATTCTGTGGGTTTTTCGCGGATCAACCTATTGTTGCTTGCACTCGGTATTTTGCTGGGCCTTGCGCAAGTCTCTCTTGGATGGCTTGTAATCGGGGTCGGCGTCAGAACCTACAAAAAGCGCTCAGGGTTAGGATGCTGGGACGGGTGCCGAGGATAGAAAAGAGAAGATCGCATGCAATGAACAGGTCAGACTGCCGAGCCGCTTTGCCGCAATCCGCATATACGAGGCCTCCCCTCAGACCTCGGAACATTCGTTCCCTCAAGTTTCCAACATCGTGCGCCAGATCCCGAGAGTTAGAGCGTGGAACCCGGAACCTTCCACCAAGATCCTAGCACCAGTGAGTCAATGCCACCGAATTTGGCGTGACCGAATCGAACAGGGCCATACGAACAACGAGGCGGGAAGCCTTGCGAATCCCCGGAGACATCAAATCCCTTCCAGGCTCATGGAAGCTGCTTCCAACTGGATAGCTCTCCAACGGGGTTGACGACTTCTTCCTTGCAGTGCGCGGGTGGGAATGACAACTCTCTCTGACAAATATAATCTCAGAGCTTTATTAGAATCTTGTATATGGATTAAGGCGTAAATATTGCTCTCCCTTCTCCCGCGATCACCTCCCGAGGGTTCCTTCTTGCAAAAGAGGCAGACAGAGAGGATCATTGCACATGAACAATCGTCGTGAGGAATATCGTAAGGGTTTCATATGTTGATTGTGTGTCTGTGTGTTTTCTCGTGTGGGTTTTGGTTGACGTGAGTTTTTTTTTCGTTACTACTATCGAAGACGATGCCAAAGCCTTCGATTGCTCGCTTCCCATTCCCGCCCGAACCCAGCACTGCGAAGTTGACGCCGCCTAATTTGCGTTTAGGTGCACATGAAGTTGGAAAATCTAATTGAATCCGACAGCTCAAGAGGTCGCATATTCAAACGCGTCGGACCGCTAAGCTGAGGAGTGGAAACGTAAAAATAATTTTAATTCGTAGTCTCTCGACTGAAGAGGAAACACCGAGTCAACCTGTTAGGCGGTTGACACGATGGATCTGCAAGGTTTCTGTTTTCGTCTCAATTTAATACACACCAGCAGCCTCGTCTGCGTCATCGAGTCCTTCGTCCAATTCTTCGTCGTAGTCCTCGTCGTAGGTCGTCATTTCGCCTGCGGAGGGAAGGTTCAATCAGGCACGAATTCCACGATTCGGCTTTGGCCCGACACTCAAGGGTCAATAAGTAATTTGCTTCCTCCGGGCAGCTGATGAACAAGCTAGATGAAAATTGCTTCCGTGAGTCAATAACTTGAGGGATCATCTCACCGGTGAAATAGAGAACCGCTCGGGGAACGAGGCGTTCGCGGAAGAAAGAGCCGAGGTTCGTGTCGGTGTGGAAGGCTTCAGCGAGATCTTCCTCCATATCCTCGCTGTATTCGACCCACTCGGTGTTGTTGAAGAAGTTGAAGAACGAGTCTGTCTGTACGGACTTGACGACGGTTCTGGTAACTCCAGTTTTCTTGTTCTTCTGTTTCTTGGTCACCTTCTTTTGGGTAACATCTTTGTCGTCGGACTTCCAGTCGATTTTCATGCCCTTCATGGCGATGATTTCAGGACCGTCGAAATTGAATGGATCTTCATCGGTCGGCGAAAGCTTCAACTTGAACTCTTTCGTCAGAACCGAATTGCTGTAAGAGGAAGCGATACCCTCATGCCCGTGCCAGGAGTCGACCCAACCTCCAGTAAATTTTGGCGCCCATCAGGTCTTGGGCGACCTCCCAGTCGCGCCGAGACAGAAAAGCACGAACAACGAGCACACTGACCTGAAGAAGTCATTGGGGCTGAAGTGGAAGTGGAGCTTGAAGTTGTCGACGCCGTCCTCGATCACGACATCGGTGAGATGCTCGAGAAGGGGCTCATCTTCCTCGGTGATGAAATCATTCGTTCCGTCGATCGCGTTCTTCATACAGGTCAACCAGAACGAGGGGATTCCGCTGACGGTCTGCAATTGTCACCGCACACTTGATCGAATGGCTCGAGTCGTGACCCCGTTCTCCATGGGTTCCAGAAACCTCAGAACGGTAGCATAACGCGCGAAGGCTTCGCGTGGGTGATGTCGTGCCGGCGCTCATTCACCGCCGGGATGCCGCTCAAATTCCTGCTTCACCCAGACCGCGTGTATGTATCATTAGATCGGAACGGACATTCAAACGTCGATCGTCGATCGTTGATTATTATGCGATTGCGAACATCAAGTGTAAGAGAAATGTCTCCCGGTGGAGTGACTCGGGAGGAAGATCGCTCGAGATCATAAACGCCGACGGAAGCCGATACAAAGCAGGAATACACCAGGGATTTCGCGAAGGCGTCCTCGAACCAGTCGTGACGTCATGCGCGACGCACCGCGTGCTAGAAGAGTCTCTCGACTTTATACGGGCTAAAAATACCAACATTCTAAGTTTTCTTTAGAGCAGAAACCGACGTGGTCGGTCAAACAGGTTCACGCGGGGAAAGTACACACAGCGCGATCCCTGCCGGCAGCAACGAAAACGCCGCCGGCTCTGCTGGCTGATTGATGCGAAGCGATCGTGCCGATGGCATCCTAGTCAATGATGAAGAGCTGGCAGGCTTACCTCGGAGCTGGGACTCGGTTTGGCAAGGTCGGCGGCGATGTCTACGTTCGTCTCTTTGTACTCGCACTCTTCTTCCGTAGGCTCATGCTTCCCCATGGTGATTTCGTTCCTCTTGCTGAACAGCTCATTATACTTGGCGAAGTACCGGTTCTCCAGCGCAGCTGCCTCTTTGTAGAATTCGCCATTCAATTTGAGATAATCCACCTGGAGCTTCTTGAGAGCCTTGATGCGCTGCTTGACTTCGTTCGGAAGGGCCGCGATGTAGTGGCTGGGCATGCCTACCAAGGAGTTCAGTTTGTTGGACATCATTGAGACTACACCGGGGTCGGTGAGCACACGCGTCTTCAGAGCAGCCACATCCATTCCTAAAACACCAAACCAGCCCTGCTACCTCCACTGAGTCCACAATCGCACATGCAAAAGCTACTTATCCGGAGACGGGGTGGGGGAGTCAAAAAAAACTATTCGAAAGCTCGGCGCTCTAGTAAGAAAGTCATGACAACCGCCCCGGCGACATCCCCATGAAGCAGAGCTAGTGGAATGGAAGGTATTGGAGATCAGCGAACAATTGAAGCGAATCGCTACAGCGCTCCAATGTTTCTGCTCGGGAGAATTAGGCGCGTGTCGCTCAGGCTGCAGTTCCTACATTTAGTGGCGAGTGCGACTGTTTTGACAAATCGGCATATGTTGCCGAATTTCAATGGGATTAGTCGAGAGAACGAAGCTAGCTCCTGAGCCTTATTCCATTCATACTTTGTGCCATCAAGCCTCGGCGATGCTTGATTTCTATTCACACGTGCACTAGGCACCGCCCATGAATCAACGGGACGGTCGGAGCCGCGTCCACCGCATTGAGATCGCGGATTCAACTCGCGGTCAATGACAACGGAAGGACGTGTAATAAATAGGCCGATTCCCGCTCCATGCGGTGACTTACCTTCAATGTCTCCTCCGTTTGAGGTTTTATCATCTCCTCCGGCCATTGTGAAATACCCTAATTGTCTCGGAAACTGATTAACGAGGTAATTTCTCGGAAGAACTTAAACAGTTCTGCCAGCACCGGACGGTAACAGGAAAACGACTGACTGGTCACCAGAGGAACGTCTTCAACTTGACGGACTTCGTGAATGTTGTCGGCCCAAGGTACACGAGGTTCGTATGTGGCCTCTCTGTCCAAGCAAGAGTTGCAACGCGCACTTGCTACTGAGCCGCTCGAAGCTGGCGTGTGGTACCGTGTGGTTCTTACGCCTAGTCTGGAGAGAGTCCGATCTTATTCAGCCACCACAGTAATTCCCTCGGAATTGGTGTTCTTTCCCCATGGAGAGGAACTAATCTCAGAAAGAACGCCTCGGGTAAAACTCAGAATCCGGAAAGTATTTCCCATCTTCTGATTTCGAGAGGATAGTGTGTTTCGCGGGGATGATACGAGTGGTTCGTGGTACTAATTTTTGGCGCCAAAGCGCGCCTGATACGAAACAACTTCAGCGCCCATCTGCTAGCCCGCGTGGAATGCTCATCGTCAGGCGAATCCATGCTTTCTGTTTTTCGCTCAGGATGTCATGGAGGCCCCTGATACGGCTGAGCCTGGGAGTCTTGTAGGAAGCGGGGCGCAGACCTGATTCGGAAAAATATTCGAAATTATTCCTGGTTGCCGAGGTACTCTCCGAGAGCCGCATGCAAAGACAATCAATGTCGGCGGGTAATTCTGGTACCCCAACTCTAACAATGAGTAATCTGGAACGCTTCCGCGTCTGCGCATTGCTCCGCAGAAAAACAAGTCATCCCCTCCGGCGTCAGGTGTAAGGGACCATTTCTAAACCTTCTCAAGATGAGCCCGTCGGGGACCTTCCGGAAAATATTTCACTTCGAATTCGCGAATTTTCCCGCGAGACTTCGCAATGGCGTCTGACTAGAAGGAATCTTGTCGGGACCCAAGGGTTTGGTAATGTCTCACCATTATCTCACTCCCGAGTTCACTTCCCGACGAGTCAAGAGCGATTCTGCAGAATTGCCCGGGCAGAGGGCATATCCACCATCGCCATGCTTGTCGCGTGAATGGTTGAAGCCGCCGGCTTTGTCTTTCTTCCCTTGGAATCGCCTAGATTATCAGTCTCAGAGGGTTGTATGCTCAGAACGGCAGGTAGCGGAATGTCGGGTAGCAACGCGTTCGGAGGCTAGGACTCAGGGCCTTCATTTGCGCTGGCCAAAAAAAAAGAATAATAACGTGTGAGCGAGATAAGCGACGGAGTCTGTAACTTGAGAAGCTTATCGATGATTTCGCACTTGATCTCTGAGGTTTCCTCTTCGCGATATGAGGCTCCGCGCGAAGTTCCAGAGTGGCTGCTCAGCTACTATGGGTGTGTGCAAGATACTCCAGAACGCTCTCTCCATCGAATTGAAGAAGGAAGGGGAATGCACTTTTCCGATGAGAAAACGATGAGGGTAATCTAGGTGACTTCCGAAGAAGGGCACGAATTCAGCGAGAAACTTCGCCGGGTGCCAATGCCCAAAGGACCGGGCCGAGGGATTCCGGAATGCTCTTTCAGTTCAAGTCCGCTCCTCCTACTTCTCTCTCCTGGTCGGAACGAATCCAACTCTGATCAGAGACATTGATAGGAATACCGGGGTTCAGGCCCACTCAGTTTCCGTCGCAAATCACGTCGCGAGATCCAATCATCGAAAGCGCATAGCCGAAAACCGGGGCGAGCCGTCTGATAGAGAGCGAGTAGGATTCTCTTTTCCCTGGGATCTTTATTAACGAAAACGAGGGAATGAATCATATCCCTGACGACTCGAGGAGAAAAGATCGAGATTCTGCACATCAGGTGGAAGCTTCTGTCGGTCGGGAAAACAGCTCGAGAGCCCGACTCCCAGAGCGCTCTACCAGTTCTGTACACTTGAAGCGAACGTGTGCCCCGTTCGAGATTTGTTTAGAGGTCTAGAGCGAATAACGAACAGTAACGGAGGATCCGGTCTTCTGCCGCCAGTCGTCGCTCGTAGAATATTCTAATTTGAACGATTGGGTGACAAAAGCAATCGCTTGTTTCATGGCGTGTCCAATCTTCAATATCTCTTCGCTTCGGGAGAATTCCGTGCCGATCCACAATGATATTCTATCTTGAGCCTTGCGCTTCGAATACGAGACTCCATTGACGTATTGGGACAGTATATCGAATTGATCCCCGATTAGGAACAACAACAACTCAAGCCATACTTTGTCCATGTCTGATGATCTGTGGTTCTTTTCCCGGGGGCAAAAAGACCACATCCCGCCCTGCGAATAGAGAGGCATCAGAGCTGTAGGACTGCGCTACCCGCTTATGCGAAAGGTTCCTCTCCTCAGCAATTCTATGGACTAGCACCACCCGGGACGAATGTCGCGGCATTGAAGTTGAACAGGATTAACTTCTAGGGACATTCGCTTGCCGAGGGCGGGAGGATATGGTGGCTGATAATCATAATTACAGATTGGTTGGCGGAATCCTCCCACTCGGGTCGAACGTGTCGTTTGAAGAAGCTGAAGTCCTTGCCCGGCGTCAATTGGGATGGGCAGATCAGATCATTGTAGAGGCACCAGAAGTCCTCGACTGTAGCCACTTTACAGACCTGCCTCAAGTTCTCGTTCCATTGTTTGCCCTTATTGCCCTGTGTGGAGGATAAGTCACCGAGTTCGGATTCAAGCAAGACCGGACCGCGGCTCCCAGGACCGCGATATAACGCACCCCTCGCCAGATATCGGAATTGCGTGGGGAATCGCTGTCAAGGACCGCGAGTTCGTGACAGCTCGGTTGCCTCCCGAAGCTTAGCTAAACCATGATGAGGGAAAATGGGGCACGGGTCCTCCATGATAACCTCTCATTCGAGCCACTCACCATGTAATACCAGAACGTCCAAGTGTCCTGCAGCGGATGCTTCATTTGTTTAAGATCCGCAAGACTCACTCGACGCGTATCCTGTTTCGCCGCCCCGGTGGCAACTTGGAGCGACAGCTTCCTCTTGGCGGATTTTCTCCCACCCTGCTTCAGTTCCTCGATTCTTTGGTGGCATATTGGCGAGGGTTTCAATTTCGGTTCACTCCTTTCGTCGTCCAAATCAGGAACTTTCTCATCTACCTCGCGTTCCACAACCGTGTCCACTGTTTCGTCTTCAGGGGGACATCTTCGGAAAGCGGAAGAGGTTTTCAACAACACATCACTCGATCTGCTCCGCAATCGATCCACATCAAGCTCCCGGGCGCACGTCTAGACTTCGACGCTTAGCTATCGATCTGGCAATGAAAACTTGATAGAAGACTCACATATCCGGTACCGTGACGGAAGGCGGTCTTCCTTCGTCGAGGCTTTGCGTTTCCATTTCCGAAACGGACAAATCGGTGTTCTCCGATTCTTCATCTTGGGGGACCTCTTGATCAGGACTCCGATCCACGTGTTTTGAAACCGCATGTTTCTTCGACTTGGATTTCGATTTCTTGACGGGTTTCTTCTTCGTTCCCATTCCGTATCGTTCGGTGCAGACAACTCGATTCAAAAGTTCGCCTGTTTGATGAGCACGGCTCGAGGAGACTAAGTTCGTTAGTTTCGGCTTCCGAACCGTCGTCGAACAAATGATGGAGAGTCTGCTCGAAATATGAAACCAATCAAAACATCCCCTCATCGACAGCAGAACTTCGCGCCGAGAATGCGGCGAGTCGTGATATCAAATTCGTAATGTGCACGTGCCGACTCCGTCGTGCGGCCGTTGTCCTGGAGCCGTGCGTACAGTCTCGAGTCGCCTAAATCCTTTCCTCGAGGACAGGGTCAGGATCTACGGGACCGTGTTTCGGTGCGGAGTGCGGATTTGTCTACCAATGATCTGCGCCTAACTTGCCCTAGAGGTCGGAGTCAGGGTTCTAGCCCAAGGAAAATGGAAACGTAGTGGCACCGCTTTCCAAACGTGTCCAACTTCGAATCCAAACTTCGAGTCGAGGTCATGATGGGAAAATACAGCTCAAGCTAAAATCGAAGGTCCGAGGGTACACCGCACGACGAGTAATGGAATAGCTATGCGAGATCGGATTCTGGCAGACTGGGTTGATGTCCAGTCTCGAATTCGAAACCTGAGCCCTCACCGATGACAGATTGAAATTCTAGCAATAGGCACATCATTAAAAAAGGCATACGATTTCCCGCAGCCTTGAAACATGCCCAGCAGTTGGTCGTCAGTCTCAATCGCGACTGACGGCATCGTCGAGAACTGGGCGTATCCTAGACCTAGACTCCGAAGGCAGAGCGAGGATTTCACTTTATGAAAGCCGCTCGCACTCCCTACGCGATCCGCCGCTACATTCCTCGAAATGTATTCGTCATGTCCGGAGGAAATGGAAGACCATCAGAGCCGAGAACGATCCTTTGATTTCGTGATTCATTCCCATGCTCTCGAGTCAGTATGCTGCAGTCCCAGATGACTCTTTCCGTATCAAAGTCCGATCTGTTCCGACAGAAGAAGAACCAGAGCTGGGCACGCAGCGGGGCGAGTCGGGATGCGCGTTTTTGATACCATGGGATCCATTCGCTAATCCCGCAGAAGTCGAGATGAGTTTCTGCTCGCTCTCGGAAAACCCCTCTCTTCGGAAGTACTCCCTGGAATCCTATTTTCGAGAGTCTGCTCTGAAATCCCGTGCACCGAAAACCCAAAGGAAATAAACACGAGTCTCGACGCAATTTGCCAAAGCCTTCTCACGACTTGCTGTGATGAAGATGTGGTTTGATATGGTGAGCTCCTCATCGCCGTCCTGTTTCTCGTCTTCCCTTTTCCCATACCACCACTATCCCACTGTCACCCTCGCCGTCCGCCCGCCAGCCAGCCAGCCAGCCAGCCAGCCAGTCATCGGAGCGAGCGACCAACCAACCAGCCAAGCAAGCAGTGGCGGCGTCCCGCTTTGGCTGCTGCGCTGCTGGCTGTCGTCTATGATCCGCTCATCCGGATTCCCCAGTGGAATCACCGCGGCGCGTAATGCTATCTAGACACAGGGAAAGCATCGGGCGAGCCGGCGGCCGAGCGACTCTCGTTGCACGACAGAGTGGGACACGCCTGCGGCCCACATCAGTCATTACATTTCAGACACAGTCTCGTGCACAAACTCACACAATTCCGCAGTCGCCTTGCAACTCAATGTGGAGTCCGCTCTATCTTAGTAATCTTCTCCCTGGTCGTCGCCATCTTCTAGTTCCCATAGGACACCTCTGATTAGAACGGCCAGGGACCGAAAATTTCACTTGCCAAGCAGGACGACTGACCGACGACCCAGCCTGTGTCCGTCGTCTCGAGTGAACCCGCTCTGCCAGCGAGCCTACTTTTTGGGTGTGGTCGAGTAGTGCAACAAGATTTCCCGGTTATCTCTGTCTGACCGTCAAACTTTGCCTCATAGCGGATGCTGATGAAAGACGAAGAGGTCAAGCGAGTCTCACCCAGTCGGGTAGAGCTCTCGATCAGCAGGTGTCAAAGTGGCATTCCGCCATGAATAGCGTCATCTACAGACTCATGAATACAAAGCCGATGCCGCGTGGAAGAGAGCATTCACAATCAATCCCTCCATCCATCGGGGGACGAGCGAGGCTTCCGTTCGACTCGATGGCCTCTGTTCCGAATTCCTCACCCCGGGATCCCACGTCCACCTCGTCGGATTGCGCATCGCACGAATGCATAACCCGAGAAGAATGATATCTCAAAACCTCTCCCGGGCGGGAAATGGAAATCCCTGCCCGCCACTGGAGAGGACCAGGGACGTACCGGAATATTAATGGGTCTATCAACAGCTCGGACAGTATACGATAAATGCACTCGGTGTGTATGTAGATGGAAGGTGGCAGAACACGAAAAAATCCGCATGCAGTATTCACGGAATATCGCCGGTAGCCTCCGATAAGTGTGCGTGCGCGCACGAGAAGGCCTGCCCTGGCAGAGCGGGAATCTACGGGGACGCTTCGGAATAGTAGCCGGAGAATACGATCAGAACGGGACTGTTGCTAAGGTCGTCGACGTCGATGCGGATCTGATCTGAATATTTTCCTCGACGGTTGATCCTTCGCAAGACTCCCATCTGTCACTCGGGTTATTCCAGCCAGCGGCTCCGCCTGACTTTGCTGACCCAGGCGATCCAACGCCTCCTCACGCCTAACGTTCTCTTTTCTGCGCGAAGCTGCCATCAAGGTTTTCCCTCCTCGACGTCGTCGTCGTCAGGGATTGAGGCTGTTTTCATTCCGGCGGACGCCTGGAAGAATAACTTTTGATGCGTCGGATAGGCTCGTCACCGTAATCTCGGGCTTCGATTTTGTGTCGTGTCTCCGAGGGAACCTCTGCGGCCACGCTTAGTACAAGGAAGCCATCGGACGTATTGACGCCGCTGAATATTTTCCCCGGTCGAAAGGACATCACTGAGATTCGCGTCAACGAAATCGCGACGAAGAACGTGAATTATTCAGAGAATTGTCAGGCTTGTTGCAGCTTTCGGCCGGTAGCGACTGCATCTTGCGTTTACTACGATACGGTCGTTGGCGTCACGGTCGCTGCAGCAGCGTTTGTCGCGACAACTGTTGCAAGTAAAAGTAGCAGTGGACGTGTTCTCCTTGGAGCGCCTTAGCCGGAACCTCCTCCGGTACATAGTTAATAAGCTCATACGCTGCATGCTGGAGCAAATGCCGCAGGTGAACTCACGAATGTCGAGTAGCCGTGTTCATAGACGCCGTCCATATTTACCCGCCTAATCCCAGCCGTTTGTCGTCCTGTCAGAGGGAAACGAGAGCGACAGCGGCGGCGGCGGTCGCAGCGGCAGCGTCACACAGGCAAGAAGGCTTGAGACTGTCGCTTTTGTATGCGAAACAGGCTCACGCTCGAAAAAGAAGAACCGAAATTGGCCGCTATATCCCTACCATTTTGTACCTTGCTCGCTTTGCTGGTCGGTCGCTCGGTTGGCTTGCTCGGGAGCGAGCTGAAGAGCTGGTTTGTCGAACGTCTTGTCCCGCATATATATCCTGCCGAGGACATTTGTCATTCGTGGATTTTCGAACGTGGACTGCGTCAGGATGCAACTGCGTCCCCTCCTTACTCCTGACGCCGCTTTTCAAGCTGACCAATCGTCCCTCTCAACCCGAGACGCTCCCGTGGTAACATTCATCGTGGGATGGCTGACGCGACTAACACGTCGGGTTTCCCCCCTGCATTCGGAGTTGTTCCGTAAGCTTTCGCCCCTTCTCCGCCTCGAAGAATGGCTCAAGCTCCGGCCGGCGTTTCGGCGTCAAAGCTCCGAATGATCCCAGGGGTGATGCTCGGGTGTGCTGCGTCGTCGGGATCTCCATCAAGAAACTCGAGGGACGTTCTCCGCTCGGAAACGGGTGAACGCTTCGATTCAGTTTAATTCTGCTAAGTTGGACTGCCGACTACGAATCTCGAAGGAAGGACTCCGGAACAGGGAAAAGCGAAGCCGAGGAAGACGAAACGAAGTCGAGTTTGCCGCTATCGTCCGAAGGAAACAGTTGGCGATGAGCAAGAAAGGCAGTCGGATAAGAAGAACTCGCTCACTCGGAGATCAAGTGCAGAGCCCAGAGTGGGAGAGCGAGGAGGCAACCGCAATACGGATAGGCGGACCACTGTTGCCTTTAATCATTCCCGACGGCTCCTCGTGTGTTCGTTGAGTGACTCGCAGATCTGGCAGAATGAGTCCGGTAGAGACGTGAGGAGGAAGGAGAAGAAGAGGAGAATTGTCGGATAGCTTTGAAACATCTCCTTGAAGGAGCACTCCTCCGGGATGCCGTAATTATTTGCTACTGATGACCCTTGCAACTGCTCGTCCGCCCCGCAGGCGCCTCTCTCGAGTAGCCTTTAACGGCGCCTACTGCGGCGGACCTTTCTCCGGCTTCCCAATTCGAAACTTTACTCTGACGGGGAACAGGCAGAGCACTCAAAGAGAGCAGATCATTTATGCAAACCATGTGCCATGCGATGCCGTCGCAGACCCGAAAAAAATGTCTGTCTCGCCGAGAAGCATCCTGAAACGTCTCTGGAGAGCGAGACAAGCTTAGGTATTTACTGCTCGTTCATAAATAATTCGTTCGAGTGTAATGCGAGGAACAGCTTGCGAACAAGACGAGTTCGTCGCGTCGATGATCGCTCTCGACATCGCCGCGAGCGAGGACGGGACGAGATCGCGTCGCCGACTGTGGGCGATCCCATGAGAGATAGTTCGATATGCAGATCTGCTAATGTCATCGTTACGCTCTCGTCAAAGGAACAACTCGAAGAAGAACACACTCTTCGAGATTCCAGTCGGCGGAGCAATCTGAGATTCCCCGTTCGGAACGCCGTCCGTTTTCCCTTCGGTGCTCACCACTATCCGGAACCAGCAGCAACACGTTCCCTACGATCTAATTATCGTCCCGCTCCCCCATTTTCGTCCTTCGCCTCGGTCGGTCAGGAATCTCATCATCTGACCCGGGAGCAAGCGGGTGTCCAGAAAAGGATACCTCGAGAATAACTTTTTTGTGTGGCCGACCTCAGTGATTCTCCTCCTGCCGCCTTGAACGCTTTCCTGAACCTTTCCCGCGGTAGCTGGAGCCACTCTGGGCGGTCGCACTCAAGAGCGGCCGTGACGAGATGCTGGCAAGCGAGTATTCTTGTGCTCTGCGAAGCGGAATTCAGGAATTAGTTTGCGCACGGCCCGCCGGAATCGGCCGTTGCTCCTTCTGACGTTCCGCTGCTCGTTCGTACTTGAAAGGAAACACCACGCAGCGGAAGCGAGCAGTCATGGAACTCTTTGAGTCGAGAACTCAATTAGGATACTGAGCGAGTGAAAGACGACATCCGTGCGGACAGCGAGAACCGAGCAGCAAAATGGCAAGATCGCGAAAGAGGGAGGACTTATGCTGAAGTGGGCGAGGTGAAAAGAGGCACTCGAGAACGACTTGGCTTTGTTTTTGAGGACGACGAGACAACGTATTGTTCGTGACCTTCAATCGCCATGTGCCGCTCACCTCACACGAAAGTTTCGTCTCGTCGGCGACGCTCCAAGATTCTGGCCGCTGTCCCCGCTCTGCGTCGGCCTATCTCTGTCTTGTTGACGCCTTTTCCCTGAATTCCGACCAAACGAGCTCGTCCCTTAATCTGGAAGCAGAACTATGGGAAGGTTATTTCAGGCATCCCGAGTATGAGAGAAGCAGCCCATGCAATTCCACTCCCAGTCCCACACTTTGCGACGCTCCCGGACGCAATAAGCGTCCCAGAGCCGGCGTCGACCGTGACCTCGACGAAAACGAGCTTCCCCGGCATTAGAACGACACAGAAAGCGTACGTACCTGCCGGCGCTGCGCCATCGCGACGTACGTCCGCCCTCACCGATGCGAGTCCAGATTCCGGGGATACGGCAAATCGGCTCTTTTCGGAGCGAGTGTGATCGACTGACTGACTGACTGTTTGACCGATTTGTGTCGGGTCAGCGGATACGGGCCTTCAGTCCGATTGACAGGACTGGGCATTGCTCGTCTGTGATCCGTGTTGCTACCGATAACTAAATACAATATCATGGAGATCGTACGAGACACTCCTGTCGGCTCTGAGTCCCTCGACCTTGAGCGGAACCGAAGAATCGAGGTTGTACGAGGTAACGACAGACCAGCCTTGACGTTTTCGATGGGACGTCGGACCCCGATCAGAACAAAAAACGCTACAACTTGCGATCCCGATTCTGTTGTGTTCCCTCTCAGGCGTCGGCGGACCGGCGATCGTGAAGATGAAACAAGGAACTCGAGCGGATTTTGGAATCGGTCAGGAAGAAGTGATGTACCCAGCTCAAAAGAACAAATTGAACTGGAGGATTAATGTCCGCCTCTGAAGTGGACGGCTGGGAGGACGACCGTACGTTGCTCCAACGCTGGAGGGGGCTACGGCGAAATTCTCCCATTTTCCCATGCTCTCCCCCGCAGGAACTCCCCCCCAGGGAGCGCGAGAAGCCTTCTATACACAGTCGATTTCCTGTTCCAGGTTCTGTTCTCGCCGCTGCGGAGCTCTGGAGCCGTCGTCGAGGGGATCGCGGGACCGATGAAAACTAACTTTGACGAAAGCCATGATGGCCGGGGACCATGGAGGAAGGGAAGCGAAAATCAAGAGAGAAGGTTCCGGAAGGATCGCTCCTCCGTCTCCGTCGGTTTCCTGTTGACTTATTGAGTTATGTCGAGGTGCCGACTCGCTTCCAACTCGCTCTTCCGCGACGGTTCCAAAGATGCGAGCAGGCCCCGAGCCCAAACTCCGAGCTATGGTTTCGAACAATCGATCGGACTGAACTGCGGATCGTCGTCTAGTTGTCCAGGTCGGAACTCCCGTTACGACGTCGCCGACGACTCTAGTCACAGACAGCCGATCGGTAGCAGCGAGCCTCAGCGACTGCGGAAGGACGGTAATTTCTTGTTGACTACGCAGGGCTCGCCAGTCCGGCACGTGCACCCGACCGTAAGGGACAGTCCCACGGAAATTCAGGGAGAAGAGGAGCTCCGCTTTCGAGACGGCTCGGTGGGATGACGGTGGAGCTTCCGAACTTTCTCTCGTGGACACTTCCGAGGTCAGCAATTTCTGAGCCTGGACCCATCCGTCGTGAAGCGTGGAAACTGAGCATGCTCTTGGTTCGCCCGAGACGGCGAGCCTCATAAGTTTTTAACGACGTAACCGAGACCATGGAAGTTCTTACGGAATATGCGGGCCGGCGCAACATTACTCCGCATTCTCTCAGCCTTCCATCGGGGGATGTCCGAGGAGGAAACCGGCCGGTCGGCCTTCACGGCCACGAAGCTACGATCGCGACATCTGTGACTCGAGGCGCAGAGTCCCCCCATGTATGGGATCGAGCTGAGGAACTCATTCCCTGGTCGCTCCCCAGCAGCGTACGGAGCGGGCTATTCGCCCAAGGAAACTAGAAGCAAGGGAAGCGAGACATTTCGCTTCGGTTCGTCTGTCGCCATGCGATGGTTTCCAGAACGAGTGCGGGTTGAATATTCGTCTCTGAAACGTTCGCGTTAAACGTTCCGCTACGAGTCAACGCGTTCGGCGTTAGGTATTCACGCTTTTCTAGCGAATTTCCAAAGACCCATGTCCAGCAACCGCTGAAGCCACTCCTTACTGTTGGAGAGAAAGAGAGAGCAGAAGCGGTTCGCGAGGAGTGATTTCGGCTCCCGTACGTGGAGTGGCGCGTACAGAACTGAAGTTCATTTTGCAAAGGGCCACTTACCACACATTCAGCGAAGTGACGAGTGGAACTCTGAAACGAGGATGGGCCGCCGACGCCTCACTGCTAGCTTAGTCAGGCGAGGAGAGGGGGGACGGGGCGCGATGGAAGACGGCGACGGGATTCGCGGGAGTCCTGTCGGTCCGGCGCTCGCTCCTCGGCAAACGGACCCAACGAACGGACACTTGAACTAAATTGAATTCTTAACATTGGCCATTAAGCATTAATAGTTGAGGGGTTGACGATTTGAGGCGATGGACGCTCAAATGAAATGGGTGAACACTTCAAAGTAATCTCTTCCCGCCGCCGCCGCCGCCGCCGCGAGGGATGATGGCGATGACCACGCTGATCACCACGAGACGAGAAGCCGTTGATGGGAACCTCAGACGAGAAACTTACTCGGCGACTCGACTGCCCTCTGATCTTTAGCGCTGATGGTCGAACATATTTTGTATAAATATGCCCCGTTTGAAATTTCAGAGTATTCGCCAAAATCTACTCAACAACTCTTGACGGGGGGTCCCGCTACGCATCTTCCCGTACGTAACTTCACGCGAAGCCCTCGCACTGGGGTTCGTGGGGATTTAGGTTCCGGGTAGTGTTTACAGCGGAGAGTCACGCAGGCCCTTGTGAGCACCCAAGCTCCCCGCACGGTCGAGGGCTAAAACACTCTCCCGTGGGGAATATTCTCATAAATCCAAAATAGGGAGAATGACAGGACTCGGCAATGGTTTCGTGGCGTTTCGGAATGCTTCGCTACGAGGAGCGAATCGGAGCCCATCGGAAACCATGGCCCGAATAAGATGCTAGCCGAGCACTCTGTGGAAGCGAGCGCCGGAGCGACAGTAATTATCGAGAGATGATGCGATTCGACTTCCGGAATGGCTAGGGATCACTCGGCGATGTCGCGAAAGGGCCTGCCTTTCGTTCCGGTCGCGAGCTCATCTGCCTGCGGGGCCCATTGCTTTAATAAAGGACGTCGAGGAGATCCTCGGAGGGTGGCGCGGGCGCTAACAGTCACAAGGGAATGCTCCACGGGAAGAGCGGGGAAGAATCGATCATTCCATCCGCATATCGCCAGGAGGGTTTCTGTGGATGCCGAATATATCGTAAACCCATTCGATATTATTGTTCATTTATGATCATCATTGTCGGTAATAAATAATTATATTCCAGACGAAAGACAGGCTATCGCGCTCCAGTCGTGGACTTGATGCCACATCGATCCGAGTCAATCTCTCCCAAACAGTATAATTTATGGTATCGAACCAAGGTGTTAATTATGCCGTTTTTTCCAATAATCAATGTTATTTGTTAATGAGCCCGGCGATATATCTTTTGTTCGGGACTACTTCCGTCGACTCCAAAGGAGCACTCGTTGCATTCTCAATGCGGCGAAATAGGCGAGCGCCGCCGATTGAAGTTTGTCGCCCAGCCCGATACGTCGCGAGACGCTATCGAAGTATCTCGGACTCCGAGTTGACGATTCGTCTGATGTCAGGAATACGACTCTGCTCCATTCTGGGACCGGAACAAGAATCGGAGCCATGTATTAATTATTCCGGCGAGAAAAGCTCGACTGTATTGACTGTACTGTATTGTATGTAGGGCGACCGTATTGACGTAGGACGATTTTATTGAATCATTGTACGGTAGTAACTTACTTAAAGTCGGAGTGTGTGTACTAAGGGCCTGAGCTACTATTCCTGTCTCGCGGGCCGCCGTTCAATCTTCACAATAATAATGATCAGGAACTCAGAACTTCGCTTAAGGTTCGCATCGATCGTTCCGATGCCGAGTCGGCCATTCGGAGCACGTTCGGCGCAGCAGAAGCCCGATCGATGTTTAGCGATGTTCCTGCTTGTCGGACTCGTTTTAGCATCGTTTTTGATGGCTGACATCAAAGATGTTGTCTTCCCCTCCATATTCGCCCTCTCCGCTCTTATGTTAGTGTGCGCGGAGCTCGGTCACTTGTACGGCCGGACTGATGGAGAATCAGCGGGACCGACGGACGGTCGGACGTACGGGCGAGTTAGCGGGCGAGCGAAGTAGAGGATACCAGATAGGAGCAAGTGACTGACGAACGGATAGATAGAGAGGGCGGTCGGCCACTCGGGCGGTCGGTCGGTCGGTCGAAGTAACCCTCAACGGTTACGAATAGTAGCTATAAATAATTTGCAGTCGTCGCTCAGGGACAAGGTGGTGCAAGCACTTTGACGTACGGACCCGGTCGAACATCTCGAGGGAGCTCAGGACTTCATCACAAGTTTACTCGTGGATCGTCATTGCGATCTATTCGCGAGCGAGAGGCGTTAGTCTCTCATATCTGGCGGGCTCTCCTGGTTGCTTACTTACTTGCTTGCTGCAAAACCTATGGTGATTTATGCCCAACACTCTCTTGTTAATGGTCGAGAAGTTTGAGGCTCGCAACCTCTGGGGAGACGATCGTTCTTTCATTGTGCTCACAATAATGACCGATGGCCTTCGAGCGTTCGCTCAGCGAGTCTAAGGAAAGTTCCTAGCCATTGGACCAATCGTTTTCCAGTTCGCTGTCGGAGGTCGGCCGGTCGCTCGCTCCATCGATCGCTCGGTCATTCGCCGATTCGGCCGAGACGATATCCGGCTTTTGGTACATCTCGTGGGGATCTGTGGATTGACCTTTCTTCTGGAACTTTCCCGAGGGACCGGATGGAGCCCTGGATAGGATGTGAGGGGAAAGCCCGACCGACTCATACGTGCATCGTCCTCAGGAAGGACTGCGGGAACCACAATTCTGGTTCGAGGCGGAAAGAAATCATTCCGGAGGAATTGCCGACCGATAAAATTTCCTCATCTTGATTCGCCGCAGCGGAGCTCCTTTGCTGCCCCACTGTCTAATGAGTCGTGGCTCCGCTCGGGCCATGCCCACATGATGACCCACCACATGACGCTCGAACGTATTCCGACACCTCAACACGATCTCCCGCTGGAATATTCCTTCATACGAAAGGAGCCCCCGCGAGCTTTGGACCGCACGCAGGCACGCGCAATTGTCGAGCGAACCGCGGGACTGCGGTCCGAGACAGGAAGCTCCACCTCCTGCGATTGACCGTCTGCTTCCGGCTCTACCTGCTCAGGCGAATCGGTGGATTCAGCACCGGTCGGAATCCTGGTCACCGACCCTTCATGCTCGCTGAATATTCCAAGGGCGGACATTCAAGTTCCAACTCGGAGGGCAGGGACTCGGATCTTTCGGGCGGAGGTTGTCGATGAAAACGTCTTCTTTTGTATCCGTCTCTGGTGAGCAGCGGTGGCATTGACTTATGATCGTTTTTGCAGAGCTCAATTTGAGCAAGTATGGAATCGTTCACGAGTTTATTTCCCTCAGTGAATGCATTTCTCGTTTGTACTTCGTCCGCTCAGTGTTGCGAAAAATTTAATAAGTTCGAACGCTCATACCCGCACGGATCGTAGCCTTTTGTGTCCTGTCAGCCAACCCTGACCGAAGTCGTTTCTCAAAAACACGAGGAGCTCTCGACTTTTGTTCCCCTAGTGGGAGACCGACTGGGTCGGTGAAAGCTTCTGCTCGAAACATACATGACGTGGTGGTCTCCGTCAGCCTCGAATGTCTCGCTCTTCGAAGCCGCATATTCGGCGAGAAAAAAACAGCTTCCTTCGGCGAGTTTCCCGTACCGCTGCAACGTTGCGCTTGCGAAATCGCGATAGATGGATTAATCGTCAGAATCATTCGGCCAGACTAGCTTGGAGTATCCGGTGAGGAATCTAGAGCGGGAGATGATCACTTGACGTGACGCTGGAACCCCTCACACCCACCTCGAACAGTCGATTTCGAGCTCAGGCGCGCTAGCTGGCTGGAGAAAGACCGGAGAGGGCTAAATTTCGCCCTTTCGACAAGGCAAGTCTGCTGCTTTCATCTCGCGATGCGCGAGTGGCTATCCTGAGCTCGACAGCGAGAGTTGTTAGCACAGCACTCTTGCCTGGCCCACTAGTTAGCGATGTGTGGTTTTCAATTCACTGACGCGGATCGGGTCGTCGACAAGTTCGACTTGAAAATGAGGACTTGTCGCACCCTCGAGTGTTCTAAAGGGACCCTTATCAGCGAGGCGCTGATGTGAGGGTATGTACTCGGCACATGCTTTTCACAGCGAGGACGCGGAGCCGCTTCGACGGGGGCTTGAAACGACGCTAAGCAAATACTTCGTCTCGAGGGACAACGCTAAACAATACCTACTCTCGTACTGGGGTTCGGGAATACCTACAGGGAGCCGGGGAGAGGAACAGGTAGCTCGGAACTCGCGTGTGATACGATCAGGAGCGACCATTTTACGCCGAAATTACGTTCGACGACTCGGCAATCAAGATGTTTGCCATAGAAAATATGATGGCGGTTACTTCGTTGAATTACTTCGTTGCCTGGTCGAAACCACACCTTTCGAATGTCCTCGGAATATCTTGAAGCTGGTCGGCTCGTCCCGGCAGACCCCACTCGTCTCCTTCTCGCGGAATTCGAGTTCGTCCATTCACAACTACTTGGGTACCTAGTTCGAGGTAGGGAAGTCGCATGGAAGTTCTTCCAGATGAGGAGAAAAGTTTCTTGGGAGGCTCCATCGACGAATCATTGATCCCAAAGGGCATAATCTCAGATCTGATTTAGAGAGGTATCATCGTCAGACTCGGCTGCGATCATTGGGCCGTCAATCCATTATTATAATAATTTATTATAGCATGCTTTCAGCAACAAGCAGTTGGTGATTAAGAAGGGGCTGGATTGACATTCAGGACAAGCGAGGGAACGAATGGTTGCCCGCTCGTGGTCAGAGCGAGAAGCTCCCCCTTAGAATTTGAATTTCCTCTCCCGGGGAGAGAAAAAACCTCTGAGAGTTCACAAGGGCAGACGGTGGCGGCGGCGGCGGGCCGGCGGTATCCTGCGCGGAAATTAGAGGGTGCCGCCGAGCTCACGGTTCCGGGGAATCTTTCAGCGGAACTCGATTTTCATATCGTGGAAGTCACTTTGTGCGGGGACTGCCGTCGGAAATTGTTTAATTCTTTCAGTCAGCGACAATCGACCTTCCAAAATCAAAATATGATTTCAGGGAATTTCCAGAGTCGGTTCTCGACGGCTGCTCGAATCAGTCGCCGACAGCCCAGGTATTCGCTTTAAAATGAAAGAGGGAAAAAATAGTTTTAGACTTGGAACGGCACAATTAATACACTTGACAGGTCCCGCGAGGCTGAGGCAACCCTTTTAACGCTATACCCTATGAGGTGTGGGCTTGAGATTACGGCTCCGATTTAGCGGTTCGAACATATGGCTTCGAGAGACGAATCTTGTAGCCACGTGCGGATCCCGTTAGTGGGAGGAATCTCTCCGCCTATCTTTCTACAACTCCTCGAGAGACCGAAGTGACTACTTCGTTATTTTTCCCGCTCTCGATTGCTGCGAAGCTCTGCTGGTTACATTTTTGGAGCGCTTAGTCGTTGGTTTCTCTCCTGATCGTTTCCCCGTGCTAAGAACGGATTGTCGTCCTCGTGCAAATTTTCGACTGGTGCACCGTGGGTATTTCTGGCTCGTTCCGTGGTCTTTTCGCAATCCTCCGACGATGCTCTTTGCTCGCAGTAAGAACGGCTACTATAATTAATCCGAAGAGAGGAGCGAGTTTTTTTGTTCGGACCGCATGCTTCTCACAATCACTCCTCTCGAAGCCCCCTCCGGGAAACATTCGGAAAGTCTAAAATCGAAGCGGATGCTCGGGGAGCTAGGCTAATGACACCGGATTCTGCTTAAGGTTCCGATGTTTTTAGCGCCGACTGAGGGCTCAATATTTCGCTTCAAGTTCGTCTCTTTTGCCGGAATTTCGGAACTATCAGCGTTCTGGAATTTCATCCCGGCTCATCGATCAGCTGTCGTGGAGTCTCTCGAGGGAAAATGTCATCAGGATAGAGCGGGCAGGTTTCAGGAATAGTTAGAATCGAGCGAGTCCGGATCGTTGGGGCTGTTGTGGAGGGAGCAGGGCACACCAAGGTGAGAGCCGCACTTCTGAGCGACTCCGGTAGACGCATCTGACCGAAACTCCGTAATTCCCGAAGAAACGACAATACCCCCTCTGAGTCAATCCAGGCGGGCGGCTCCTCTTGGATTCTCAAAACGGGAGTTTTGACGAACTCCACTCGGTGAAGCCGTCGAACTCGACTCGTACAAATGTTCTTCTCCGGTCCCCGACTCAATTTTTTCCATGCATCCCAAAAACCGGTTGATGGAGAGGACGACCCTGTTGGTAATCACGGCGATGATCGTCTGCGTTGAGCTCCCATCGGAATACGCAGCTGGAGTCCGAGAGCTCCATTCCGTGACCGAGATGAAGTCGTTCCTCCATTCTGTAGTTCCCCGTCGCCCTACGACTCTGCTCTCTACTCCACCACGATCAGCGGCAAGCTTTCCGTCTCCGGAATCCTCCAGCTGAGTGACCACTTCACTCGACGCTGAGCGATCGGATTTACAATGGTTTTTCCTTGGATCCTATCTCTTGCACTATTCTTCTATTCTCACACTTTGCCGCTATCGGATCCGACAAAGTCCTCCGCTTCAGCTCCACTTGCCTCTCGGAGGCCCCGAGCTCCGGCGTGCAGTGAATATGGTGGTGATGTGGCTGTTTTTGATGAAGTGACCGATGAGGTTCTAAAAGTAGTTCTCCCATGAGTTGACTTTAGACGTCGGCAAAGAATTTTCCCTCTTTTCTTCCCGTCGTAAACTGCGAGTGCCGTTGACGGTTATCGGCTTGACTGAAGGGATTGCTCTGATCTTTTCCTCGGCGCTTCATGGACTATTGCGCGTTTGACGGATGAGACCAAAGATGGCTTCGACGCCCAGAGGGAAAAACGCGGCGCTGACACACGCCCAGTCACCAGAGCACCGCATCGAGTTTATGCGTTGCACACCAGCTCGCGAGTGAAACAATTTCAGTTTCCGTGGTCATCGACAGGGGCGTGCGCGAGAGGAAGGGCGGGGGCGCTAAGGGGGCCATAGCCCCCTGCCGGACGATGCGTTCGTAATGCTAAGGCATCGGAGCGAGTCGCCATACTGAATCTAAGCCCCCTGCGAAGACCTCAGAGTACTGGCGCAGACTGCATCCCGGTTCGTTCTATCTGGAGCTAGACTATCCAATGAGATTCTCTTTAGGTTACACGAAATGCTTCCTCCCGAAAAAACGTATGGTCGCTGGTTGTCTGCAAGGCGCTTGCGAGGGTATCCGGCAGAATACCTTCTCAGAAGACTTGTGGGAACTTGCTTCAGGTCGCTCGTCCGAGGAACGTATCGAACGGCCAATCGTATTTCGCTGATCCGGTCAGCAGAACCTCGTAGAAGGGAGGGAAGAAGGGGGAATGTATGTTCGAGACGGACACGGGAGCACCGATTACGCCGGAGAAGGATTCGCAGGCCCTATTCGCTCCGTAAGTCTGCGTCCCATCTCCGAAGGCTCTACGTCGCCCACGACACGTCGGCGTCGTGGGCCTCGATTGGTCGGGTTCAAACCGTGAAAGAGTGCTCCTTGGAGCGCAAGGGCACCCAGCGCATACTGGGCATCGATAGAGGACGTATCGAAACTCATCTCTTTCCGGAGAGGATTTTCGATTCATCTCGGGCATTTATCTGTAGCATGGCGCTACCGTTTACGTCGCCACACTCCTTTTCGCGTTCTCGCCAGGTCTCCTCAGCTCTGGTGACAATCATTCTGGTCTTCGGGAAGTGAAGAGGAACGATTTTTCTTTCGGCATCGAGCCTCTTCCTCTCTGCCTGCCGATTTTTCATCTCCAATCTCAGCCCGGGGAACTCCGGAGCCCCGGCACAACAGTGCGAAGCACAGCAAGTCATCAATCTGACCACCCGGGCGGACCAACCGTCGCTAAAAACTGCTTACGCCCTCCCGCTGCCCTCTTCTCCTTTCTACCCAGCTCGCGCGAGTGAGGAGGAGAGGAGCGAGCTGGAGCATCTGCTTTTCTGAGAAGGAAGAGCAAAGACACACTCACACGCCAACTTTGTCTTTTCGCTTAGAAAACTCAAATGGGCAACCAACGGCCGTCCGCAGAGCCAGTCTCTACCGAACCGGAGAAAGCCGACCGCAGTTTCCCGCAGCCTGTCAGCCCCGCCTGCCGGCCGCTTGGTCTGCTGATGCCGTAGATACTCCACCGACGTCAGACACTGACATTGCGGACTCACATGGGTTTTTCAAACTTTTTGGATACGCGGAGCTGTTTTCCTCCCCTGCGGTTGATCCGCATCGAGCGACGAACTCATTCACCTCCGTCTGACTGTATTTCCGATCCGACACCTCGGAGCTGATATCTGCGTGAGGACTGAAAAAAAGCCCGACGGACGCCTCTCGCCGACGAGTCCGACAAGACAGTCCCGATCAGAGATGAGGAATCTTCCATCGGTCAGCGACCCCCGGGGTCAGCCCTCGTTCGGGAAACCGTCGACGTGGAAGGAGAGGATTGCATAGAGGGAAGTAGACGCAGTGACTACGAGAAATCTCCGCGAAGAGAGGCGCGTCTTCCTGAAACACCGCCCGTCCACGACCCAAATGGCGCGCGGGCGAACTGGGTTGCCAAGTGGCTGCCCTCGTAAATCTCCTAGGGATAACATACACAATTACGTCCCTGGCGGCGACCACACCCAAGCCGGTTGACGTCTCACGGGCAACAAGAACCCAACAATGACTCGTTGTCGGTGGTGTCGTCGTCGTGGTGGTTCGGGCGGCAAGGGCGGAGGAGCAGGGACTTCGATCCGGCTCCACGTTGGAGACGCTGGCTGCTCCGCTCGCGCGATTAAATCAAGCGTGGCGGAGAGAGTTCAATTACACGAAGTTAGTTATCTGCTTTTTCGTCGGCGAACTTCACAACGGAGAGGAGGTGAACCAGGTCGGTGACGGACGGACAAATGAACAAACGTTCGACCTCGGAGACGCGAACGAGAGGTCCAAGACAAAGTGCATCTTAATTAACAGTCGACAAAGCGCCATCGACAAGGACGAAAGGAAACAAGAGAGTCGTTTCTTGCTCCCGACCCACCGACTGACCGACCATTAGACGATTACGGTTCGAACGGCGCAGGCAGGCAGGAAGGGAGGGAGGACGGCGGGCGTATAGGGGGGAACAGACGAAGATCAGCACAGACATCAGCATATCAAGCACAAATCCTGGAAGAGGACGCGGCTGCAAGACGCACTCCTGAGCAGCGGCAAGAGCTTAACAAGCCGAATTTCGAGCGGGCTCGGGTTGGGGCTCTGCGTTTGGCGGCTACCGGTGGTGCACTTGTCGTTTCGACATCGGAACCAGCAGCGGCGCGACAGCCGCGGCTAAAAACGGAGCCGCGATGCACCGACTCGCCGGAGCCTCGCCGGAGCCTCGCCAAGAAGCCACTCGGTCAGTTCCTCCTCGGATACTTTGAGGGCGATCTCGATTCCCCGAGGATCACTGATTGCGTCGAGATCAATCTGAGAACGCTGAATGCAGAATGACCGTCGTTAATAATCGAGGGAAAACTGACAACGAGGGGTCTCGACAGAGTTCTTGCCTGCTCGCTGTATGGACGACACACAGCGAAGGATCGCGGCGAAAGAAGGCGAGAAGGCACGACAAGAGCTACGACTGGTGTCCCACAGGATGCCGCCCTGTCATCGTGAAATGACACCGGAGTGAAAACGACACCGATGAAAGATTCACTCCGAACATCACCCCACGATTCGCAATCTGCGTCGCGGACGATACGATCTCCAACGTCAGAGTGCCGAACCGCGACCACGTGCCGTTATCGATCCCGCTCACGCTCTGTCAGATAGAGGTAGTAGGGGGAGGGGGACAGGAAGGAAAAAAACGGCAGGAAGCGACCGACGCGAGGCAAAGCTCCGACGCACGGCGGAAAATCGCCATTTTTCGCTCCAGTCGTCGACAACACCTGGTCGGTGAGCTCAGACCTCCTTTATATCGTCCTCGTAAGGAACAATGTGGAAATTAATAATGATGCACGAATATTATACAAACTACTCGTCGCTCATTGTCCTTAATCATCCACGCATTCCGCAGCGATCGAAGTCGAATCACCGTCTCGAGAGACGAACGCGGGCTCGGCAAGGTTCCCGTAAATAGCGTTTCTTTTTCCATCAAGTCAAAGGCGCCGAAGGCAACGCCTTCGTGCCGTACGCAAGTTCTCTTTGCAATTCATAGAAAATTACTTATTCCATTACAGAATATTTATACCCTCAGGCAAGCGACCGATGGAACCAGCAGTCCTGAACGAGTCGGCAGCCAGCCAGGCGTTCGACCAAGGAGTGCGAGAGCGAGGTTCGGATGAATTTTCCGAGTGGAGCAGCATTTATAATACAATTGGCCTCCCTACATATCCAGCCATGCAGCCAGCAGGGAAGCCAGACCGTTCGCGAGCACAGCCGCCCATTTGCCCCGGGACACTTTCAGGAGAACAAGTTCCTCCCATACAATAACGCTGCGAGCCACGACCGGATCCGGCGACTATAGAGGGAGAAAATTCATAGGCAACCGAGGTAGCGAGCAAGAAAGAAGGAATGAATGGATGAACGAAGAAGCCGCTCCGACTCGAGTGCTAGCATGCCTTGAGAAGCCTGATGGCTGGAATCGGACGGACGGATGACCAGGAAACTCACGGATCATAGTCGCTGTTGTAACTCAGGCGGCTTCGAACGGCGAATATTCGATCTTTCTGCTCGTGACCGGTTCGGGTTTCAAGAGCTGGGTGAGGGATTTTCTGCAAGCGGGGTACCCAGCCTCATAATCTCAACGGAGCATCCTCAGGAAAATAATGCCATAGTATGTTTTCTTTCATCTCATTCCGCTTGCGTCCGGAACGAATGTTCCCTTATTGGGGAAGTATCAGTATTGGACCGAATTTCCTTCCCTTCACTGAGTTCAGTGATAAAGTGAAGGGAGATATGTAGATCATTGCTGACCAATAAATGATATGATCAATCGAATTCGGGTAGCCTATCAGCAACGACTACGCTCACCCCCCTTTCAAGAGTGGCACGGTCGGCTCGTGACGAATTTTCGTCAGATTCAGCCCCGATACATTTCATGGAATTTGACGCTGGAATCGAAACCGAGATACGCTCCCGGAGCAGCCTCTCGGCCAGGCAATCCGGGAGGAGCAGCGAACATGTCATAACTTCTGGTTCTTCGGCATTTTCGCGCTACTCCTGTCGTCTTCTTGATTCCTCTTTTGGAAATCGGAGCTCTCGAGCTCTGAACGGACTATATGTATCAAGTTCCGAGGAGAAGATCATTGCTTTGAATCTCGAACTTAGCTTTCGGACCGCTGACGTCGCGTCGTGCGAGGGAGAGAAGCCTTCGATGGGACCTTGTTCGGACTCGATGATTTTTTCTCAGTTTCTTTCCGTTATTCCTCAGCACCGGAAGCAGAATGGGAAAATCACGGTGATGATGGTCGGCTGAAAGAAAGAGGAAAATGACATGATGATGGTGAGAGGCTCCGGGTCCCTGCAAAGTCGAATTCCTGGCTCGAGCCCTGGGGCAGCATACATTGAACAAGCAAGCAGCCCCAAAGCCCGTTCGCCGGTCGCTTTGCTGCCGCCTGGAGCCTGTACATCGATAACAATCGTGGAAGAAGAGGACCGTGTAAAAAACGCTGCGAAGAAATACTATTAAATTTGCATTTTCATTGCGCTGAAGTAGTATCTCCCGCGGGGTTCACCCCGACCCAGGCAAATAAGACCCCTCCGAGAGAATAGGTGAAAAGCGACGGGAGAAGTATGAGGGAAGAGGCCCACGGAGTCTCCTCGATCGTCACGTCGCCTTCGACGTCGGGTGCGCTCTTGTACCGATCTCAGTCAGTCATCGAGTCCGAGCATTTCCCTTGGAGCAGCCGCAACAATCCTTGAATTGTAGACAAGCTCCATAAAGACTTGATCGAAGTATCGTCAAGTCGCCTGCATATCGAGATCGATCTGCAAGGTGCGACACTTTTCTCTGATTGCTGGAGGAGCGACGTTTCCCGAGTTGAGCCCTAATAGAGTCTCTCCGCTTTCACACCTCGAGCAATCTGCCGGTCATTACATTCATATTCAGTGTATGCGGCACAGCGAGAGAACGGAAAATGGACTCGACTCTGGGGACAGATCTCGAACGAGGCTCTTTCGGCCTCGTCCGATACACAATCGACGTCGTCATGGTGTTTTTTCCCGCCATCTACGCTCCTGTCATCTGATTCGCATTCAATATCGACTGATGTTCGACTTTTGAATATGCGATCATTATCAACGTGTCCCCGCGATGATCGTCATGGCGATGTACCTTTGCGTATTCCTGCTCAATTCGTTCTTCGGCGGAGCAAAAATGCGGCTGACCCACTTGAAGCCATTCTGGGCAAATAATTACCGCATGTAGAGACTCACGTGCGTCCGGGGGAAAACAACACGGGACGTCTTAGTCCCAGATCTCTCGCTAATACGGAGAATTTCGATTTCGGAAGCCCCAATGGAAAGGAAATACCCCTGCACGTATATTTATTGCCATCTCTGTGAGTGATTAACCCGCGAGGAGACCGCTCCCTCCACGGAAGAATGACAGAAAGATCGTTCCCCCATTCCGGCAGCGATTCGAAAGCTGAAGGTTTCGATTTCTCTCGGCTCGGATCAGGTGGGATTGCGTTCGTTTTTTTCTTTGTTCGATCGTTTCTTTCTCCTGTTCTGTTTGCTTGTAGGTCGATAGAACACCGAGTGTGCTTGCGGTTCTCGCTTGTTCGAAGCGCATCCGCGAGAGCCACTTTGACTCGCCGTCTTCGTACCTCCTACGTATCCTTCCCACTTCTATTTGTTGCTGGTTCGGAACGAAATTGGCCGACGATACTCCTCCCGTTCCCTTGTCCCGCAGTCCGAGCTTCCGTAAGTACGTCCATTTGTGGAACGAGCAGTCAGGCCAGATGAGCAAACACAAGGAGAAAGAAACGAGACCGCCGACCCATCGAGATAAGCCTTCGGAAGGATGCGTCTATTTCTTCCGCAAGGTTTCGCAACAGCACAAATCCACGCGGAGATCGACGCGTGTGCAATCCCTCAAGAAGTCGTGGAGAGCGGAGAGAGCCCCAGTGGCCTATGCGGCCATCGTCTCTCCTGCCTGAATGTTTGCTCCGACTCAAAAGTCGAACTCCAGCGCAATTGTTCCCTTGGTACTTCACTCCTACTTACTCGCAGCTCGCGAGGTCTTGACGACCTTCCTCGAAGGCCGCCACGACCACCACCGAGTGAACTTTCTGTCTGCGACTCCGCGCGTCCGTATATCCGCACAATGGCTCCGTACATACGTATGTATGGGCGTACGTACGTATGTGCATAGAGCGGCTCCCTCGTCTGGCGGCGCCTTCCACCTTGGATGGTCCGAGGCTAACTTTGTAACATCAGACCCGGGCGGAATGGCGCCATTCTCCTTCCTTGGCATTGTGCCCTTTCTCCTCTTCGTTGCTGTGCGACTTCAATTTTGTCGAGGTGAACCGAGGCTCGGCAACAACACCGCGCGGGCTGAGCTCACGGTGACTCGCTTTCTTTTTCTCGCTGTTTCTCTCGTTAGTCTCCTCTATAAATTACAACAACCATTCGCAAACTCGCACGTAGAGGGAGGGAGAAGATGCGCTCTACTGGACGTGTTGAATATCCGCGAATGCGCCCACAACGGGGCCGTCGGACTCCCCGAACAGAAGGCCGTGTTGGATATGATTGCTGCTCACGTATTTTAAACTGGTCTGGCAGTACAACGAGTCGGCTCGTCCGTTTGTTTGTTCGTTCGCCCGGACGACAGTCTTCCACCAGGTCCCCCGTCGCGGAATTCGATCGGAAGCCAGCGGAACCGCGAGCCCTAAGCTTCTCCGCGTCTGGCAAAGCGGGAGGGGAAAATAACCGAATCATGAGGTGTCCCGTAGCTTTGTGGGCTGTTGCGCAAGTATTTTGCGTACGTGTCCACAGCGGCGTTTCGAGGATCTCTCTTTCCGTAAAATCATTCTTTACGTCTCTTTCCCGCTTCCTATCCCGGCGCTCCTCTTCGGGCCTCCACCTCCCGGGATCGTCTACTCTAGCCATGAATATCTTCCATGAATTTTCAATCGAATCGCTCTGGAAAGCGTGTTGGTGCGTGAAGTTGGAGGATTCCGTTGCGCCCGCACTCCCAACTGCGAACGTTGCCGCATCAGCTGGCGCTTCTGCAACCGCCGTCGCAACAGCAATTATTCCTGCGGCTCGCCTTGCGCTCAGATCCTGTGTATTTTGTGTGTTCGGTTGTGTGCGGTAGTTTTTCATGATCCGACCGCTACACACCGTTGGAAAATAACAAACAAAACGGACGTGGCTCTCATACCCCAAGCGGGATTAAGACTCTTTCGGCGCGTGGGGCTCCTTCCGCGCCACTAAGTGGTTCTCTGGTTTTTCCTTCTTTTTTTCTGTTTTCGTTTCGAGCTCGAGATCCGCGCAAATACGCTAGTCTGGAATCTGATCTAAAAGCATCTCGCAATAACAAAAATCTCTCAGGGTAGGAGAGCTCACTGACGCAAGCCTTGGATTCTGAGTTTCTCGTTTCCTTCATGTCGCTCAGGATTCTCCCCGTTGGTATCTGTTGCCGTGCTTATTGTCAGCAGACGGTCGCTCGCTCGGTCGGTCGTCGCATTAGCAGCGACCCGTAATCCCGGGAACACGGAGAAGCGCGTGTTTGAAGCTACTCCGAGGGATTACGTTTCCTCAAGTTTTTCCCTCCTCTGCTCGTCTGTCGTTTCCCCGCTCCGAAACGATCGCAGTGAGGTTTGCACTCTTCCGCATAATACCTACGCTTCAAATTGGCTTTCCCTTCCGCAAAATCTATTTGTCAGAGGAAGTCGTAGCACGATTCCCCACTACCGCAAAACGGAACGGATGGATACATGGAAGCGGACAGGATGGGGTTGAAGGGCTACATCTACCGCTGCAATGTAAATGATGGAACAGTCGCTGCCGAGAGAACACGCGAAATGTCAGAGACATCTTCGCGTACGCCATAAGCCACTTGACGGCCGGATGCAGAGACGGGAGGTGAGCCTAGGAGGCATATCCGTTCTGTGAACTTCCTGGGTTCATGATGCTTTTCACCCCGGAATGCTCTCCCCCTACCGCTACTAACCCTTTCCCACCCGAATCCTGAGCCTACGTTGCGCTGCCTTGGATGAAAAGAAAGAACTAGAGAAGAATTACGCACGAGAGGTTGAATCCAGGGATCGATGGAAAGTCTACAGCCGAGACTACCCGGATCTGGCGATTTCTCGTATTCCTCTCGTGTTCGATTTGGAAACAACTGGGGAATATCGTGCTCCCGAGGCATGCGAAGACACATTCATGTAGAGAGGCGACATAAGTAGAAATGAGCGCTAGAAAATTCAGCTTGAAAACGTTTTTCAGTTTTATTATTTTGGCACTTCCTGTACATTAACGCTCAAAGTTCCGTTTCTTATATCATCAGAGCCATACTTTGTAGGAAATCAGTTTCCCTTTAAATTACTATCGATTGCTCGAGGTTCCGCTTATGCCCAACGAACGCAAGCGCTATCGTTCTCATCTGTCTCGCTTGTATCCTCCTTTCTGGTCGTTTCCATCTTGACCGGTTTGAATTGATCAGAATGTTTGCTGCTTCCACACAACTGGAATCTGCTATATTACATTACGATGTTGCCGGCGTGCACCTCCGGCAGCGTTCAGAAAGGCACGCCACAACGACTCAATCTCCACACGGACAGACCCTTCTGCGAAATTCCAGCATACAAGATTTCCGAGACGTCAATCGCTGTGTTCAATAATTATCAATGGATTCGGGCTCCAATAAAAACCGCTTACGGATAAAATTCTGAGATGGTGTATAAGCAATGAAGAGTAGAGAAGTCGGAATCCGCAGGAGGATCTGAAGTGGCGAATTCATCTTTCTGTACAGTTTTGTTTTCTCACAAGGACTTCATTTCACGTAATAATTAAATAACTTCGGCTCGATTCCACCAATGTTGTGTGTCGACGTTACGGTCCGCATCGACCCCGGGCGACAATTGAATAATTCTACTTCATTTGCACAGAATGGTTTCTCCGCATTGTGAATGTCCCTCACGTGTTGTGAACTCCTATGTACAAGTACAACAGGTCACGGTCGACGTGCCTCTGATCTGGCATATCGACTGCACAATCTTAAATTCTCTCGGAACGACCTCATGAATTTCATAGATCCTCAATTACTTGTCGAATCAGACGGCGATACCATGGTCGCGTGGATTCCCCCTCTCCGCCTGATTTACGCTTCACGCGCTAGTCGATGAAAAATAGAGACCAGATTTTATATACAGCCGTCATAAAACCGCATGAACGGCCTCGAGGCCGCTCCTCGTTCAGAAGATTCATCCGACTTCGGAGAGTCGTCAGAACTCCGGCGGCAGTGAATACGTCTTCTATTTACAACGGTATCCACACATACACAAACAGACAGACAGATACATGAAGATGAAAAAAGAGGGCTCCTCCTTGCAGACGAACGGAAAAAGGGAATTGGAAAATGTTGTCGACTAGAAAAGTTTCCTACGAACAAGCTTGGAGTAGATCTTTTCCAAATTCACCTGCGCGTTCAATTTGACGCGTGTCTCCGCCAGAAGTATCGGCAACTGATGTGGCTGACTCCGTGCGCGATATTCTGGTCAGATCTCCATTCACCTCAATCGGCAGCAAATCTTTTTACACGAAGGCTGGCGCTCCTCTTCAATAATCATGAAGAAGAATGCCACCTCTCCGCAATCAGAACGGCAGGTGTTGATTGAGTCTCGATTCCTTTCCAATTGAACACTTACTGACAGTCTGTGCTGACCACCAACATCGAGAAGACTCTCCTTCGAGTTTTCCGAGTAGTAGTAAGTCGCGATTCTCATTCTTTTTACTAACGAAGGGCTCGAGAGTTCGGGCTCCCGGATTTTCGACTCCTCGATCGACGGCCCTCCCTGTCCAGCTCATCCGTTCTCTCGGAGCACGGCGATGGCATATTGAGCAGTGTACATTTGTATTTACAGACTCACGGTTCCAGTCTCTGTCCGAGTGGGAAAATGTAAAATTTGAGCCCGCTCTTGGGCCAAGCTCTCCGGGAACTGGTGGAGACCGAGGGTCGCGACTCAGTTCAGCCGCGACTCGTTCCGTCTCACTCACATTTGGAACCTACTAGTTTCCTCCTAGATGCTCCGCGACGAGAGCCATCTGGACGGATATTTATGTACAACAAACTATTAACAGTATGTACTAAGATTGTATCTGGGAGGCTGCTGACAGCTTTGGGCACTGCTGGGGCTTCCTTCAGACGTGGCCGACGAGTTCGACGAGTTTGTCGGTGAATCCAACGGGTTTATGCGAGTGACGACCTTTTCACCGTCGAGTACCGCAATCACCTGATTGTCCTGATGTCTGTCCTGCTCTTCTATTTTGGCAGACACCTGCAGAGCCTGTGTCAGAGCTACTTCGTAAAGCTGTTGCGGTGTAAAAAGTTGCCCATTCACTTGCACGACGGGAGTCGAGGCGGCGATTTGCTTCGCTCTACGTGCCGTAGCTGCTCGTTCGGCGGGGGACATCCGCGACAGAGTCGCGTCCAGCTGATTGCTCATCGTGCTGTATTTGTTGATCAGAGGTCTCTGCTCGTAGCATCCGGTGGCGTCTTGAAGGATCTCGGCGGTGTTGCCGTAGAGGATGTTGGGCGTCGAGTCGGCGGGCGCGGGCGGCGGAACCATCGAGCCGACGTCGATCGATTCGTAGATGTGGTCCGCAAAGGCCGAGTAGACGCTCGACGCCTCCGAATAGGGCCCGCCCGGTGACGGTCGGGCACCTCTCCACTGAACCCACTGTCCTTGGGGCTGGCCCAGTTTCCCGCTTCCCTGTACGAGGTTGTGCTGCGACTTGCTAAGAGAATTGGCCATTGCCATAGAACGTGCGCGGTCGCCCAACGTGGCTCCGTTGACTGTTCCGCTGATATTGATGGTCTGCGGAGTGAGGGCAAGAATCCCCCCCGAGTCCGGCCCCGCTCCCCCCATAGATGGGCGAACAGGTATGGTAAACTTGCCCTGAGTTACCAACGTGTGTTGTTGCTGAGACTGGAACGGGCCGAGACATTGAGCGGTAAGCCCTGAGACTGCCTTGTGATCCGTATTCCATGAAGGATGGGGCTGAAATTTCAAGTTCGCGGTCGTCAGTTCGATGACTCTGATAGATTCGGCTCGATATTGGAAAGTATTCCCAGACGAGATGGAGCGAGTTCACGGAAAGAGGGAGGGGGGAAGGAAAAAAACGAAGAGTTCCTTGCGCCATCCGAGCTTCCTCGGCACTAAAGATAATTGGATCGAGAGGATGGGAGAAAGGATGATGATTTAAACGAATCAACAGAAGCCAAGAAGCAGAGCTCATATTCGGAGAACTCGAGCCGGGACGATAGCTAAACAAGTCATCATCTCGTTGTCTGAATGCATAACTGGGAAACTCGATTAGCTCACTACTCTAAACTAGCGTAGGGCCCTCCACCGAACCGACACCCAAACAAAACGGATGCAAAGATTTCTAGGCGTTGCTCAATGTGCTCCCGGGTCGGTCGCTCATGAATTCTACAAATAGGGTTAGCCGCGCTCACAATTGACAATGACTCCAGAGGCAAGGCCTCCTAGGCGTCATAATCAGATCCGCGCCGCAGTCCGAACTCCCAGTCTCATTACTGTCAGCCGCCTTCTCTTTCGCTATAGCCGCCGCCTTCGCCGTCGTTTTCGTCGTCGTCATAATCATCATTCTACTCCCTGTCTCTCGACAGCTCATCTCGATCATGGATGACCGTTGTTGTCATTGTCGGTACATTTTGATTAATGCTCGTGTTATAGTTAATACTGGTCTGCTGGGATTATTCGGTGGCCGGAGCAACGGCTGAGGCAAATGCCGTAATGACTCTAATGTGATCATGGGCCCTTCTCGAGAGCGGACATCTGAGCTGCCCTAGGGCCAACGATGACTCATTTTGTTTGCATATGAGCATCGAGGTGACGAACTTGAAGAGCAGGCTTCAAGAGGCTGTGTGAGAGGGCACACATCTCCACTCCTTGTCGCTATTCTCCCCGTCGGTCGCCTTACAGACCCTCATCTCGCTTCTCTTTGCCTTATTCCTTCACCTTGGTCTTTAGACAACAGCAACAACAATACCGACGACGGCGACGACAACGACAACGTGGGCGAAGCCCGACAAGAAGAAAAACAGCGGGGTCGAGAGCATATGTGGGATCGGAAGCAGACACGCGGGGTCGGATTTGAATTTCAAATTCATCAATTCAGACGTCTGACCCTAAGAGAGGATTGATCCCCTCATCAAGTTATCATCAAAAGTCCCGTTCGTGATAGGGACGACCTCTGCGAGATAGCGGCTCGGGGTCAAGCATGTTGAGCATATGGATTCGAATCGCTGGCGATAAGAATCGAGTACCAGATGATGTCGATTATTGCGAGATTGAACGATTCCGCGCGGCAGACGGAACGAAGAGCTCCCTCGATAGAGCCGCAAACCGCGGTCAGACGTCTGCTGTATTATTAGGCGTTAGAAACGTTCGCTCGCTCGCCCGCCCGCCGAGATATCGAGCTCTCCAACCCAAAATATTAGTCCGACGTCCGACACCCTTGTTTAGTTTCTGTCCGCAACAGCTCCCGTTGTTAGTTTGTGATTTTTTTTTTGCATCCAAAAGTGTTTGGGTATTTCGGCTGGTACCTGACGCTTGCTGATTCTGCAACACGACATTTCTGCCCGTTGTCGATGATGAGCCAAGCTGTGCAGCTTGGCCCACCTGTACGGGCTGCAAGGGATGGTGGTGCATCGACATGGGCTGCAGGGGTGTCTGCGCATAGTGGGACTGGGGAATGGGTAGGGTCGGAATACGCACATGAAGAGGGGCGCCGTTGACATTGTTTACGCTGACATCGATAGCGAGTTGGTTTCTTCCTCCGAAGAGGCACCTCTTCATGCAGGCGGGGATCCACCGCGAGTTCTGCAGCGAGTGCCCGTAGCGGTCCTGGAACTGAAAGAGAACGAGAACGATGAGCATTTTTCGCGATCACCTCGCTTGCCGTCTCCAGCGCCCGAGCCGCGAGGTAAGATGGCTCGACCAGCGTCGCGGGACCCTCCTATCGGTTAGAGGAAGTTTTTAGACGGTCTATTAGGACTTTGCCGATGAATAATTTTGAAAACTCGTCCAGTCGGTCCGTGGAAGAATAATTCCTGATGCATGTCTGAATCCTTGATTGCGGGTGGTTCGCTCGAGCGCTGTCTGGCTGGTCGGACGGTCGGTCGGCCGGCGGGTTTAACGGACGTTTGCCTGCTCGCTCGGTTGGCTGGTTCACTCACTTATCAAACGCCTAATGGGGCTTAAAGCGTGCCAGCCAAAATCGATTTTCTATTAAGAAAACGTCGCTGTCGTTAGCACGATGCCGTCGACATAACCGCTGCCGCCACAACAACGCGACGCCATCCCAGCCAAGAAAGCATCTCCATCGCCCTGGGCTCTTCCGCAGAATTTTTCGATGATTCCGCTTCGTGACTTGAGTATCATTTCTCGTTGAATCTCTCTCGTTAAAGAAGCCCGCCGTGTGAGCGGGCGGCAAGCGAGCGAGACAGCAGAGTTTCGCGTCGAGCTACATACTCTGGTGAACAATGCAGAGCCCGGGGATTTCCCGACTCGACCAGATAATCATCATAATGATAACCATCGTCCACCAACAGGGAAGGAACAACGATAGTGGCGCATTGATCGAACTTACCGCTTCGTTCTTCCAACAGGTGAAAATGAGTAGGAACACGCCAAGGACCGAGTTGAATGTAGCGAAAATGACCGCCCACGCCAAGTTGAACTTGGCCACGTAGACGACGGCAGAAGCCCAGGTGAACGTCATGAAGACGAGCAGGAAGGTCACCCAGTACATATAGGTTTTGACCGTGTTCACCTTGTCCTCCTCTTTACCCTTGACAGTGGTCGCCAAACCCCCCTGGTTACAGATGATACAAACACCGATGCACACAAATACGACACATCCCTGAAATTCAATAAATTCCGTCAGTGAGAAGGGACGTTCTCCGTGCCTGGCACGGTGTGCCTCGCTGGCGAGGACTAGCGGAGTTTTCCAAGCAGAAAATCTTCTCGGAGTTCGATTCGAGAGCTCTCTTTTATCTCGCGGGGATACTCACAAAAATAATTCCAACCATCGGAGCAATAAAGCTGAAGATGAAAAAGTTGTCGGAGCGCAGCCAACAGTACTTTGGTGTGCCGAAACTCGACGGATCGATGAGAAGCGACACTCCGGTGACGATTGCGGGTGCGATGTACGAAAGAGACGCGTAACATCTTAGTTTTGATTTATGAATTTCCATCGGTTCCACGAGGCTGCTGTAGAGGTGGAAGCCTTCGAAGAAGGTCCAACCCAATGCGACGAGAAGGAAATACTGGAGGAGCGCCGCCACGGCGCTGCACGTGACGCCGAGATGCGTCTGATTGATTCCGACGACGAACACGAACTCGGCAATCATCAGATTCACCGCCAAGTTCCGATGAATCCACAGCTGATCGTTCTTGTGCAACTTCAAGAGGAACAGGAGCAGCGCGGCGATGCAGCAGAATCCCAAAGCCACGCAGCAGCCGACTGTGACCACGAGACGCTGATCGAAGGGTTTTCGACGATCGACTTGCGATGGATTTTCCATCATAATCGCGAAGCTCCCGAGATGATCACAGGCGCACACGGTGCTCGAACGGTTCGATGCTGAGACCCAGCAGCCTTCAGGGGACCAGGCACTGGAGGCCATGAAAAGAAGAACAACTTATATGAGACCTCGCGGCTTTTTCGCTGATTGGCTCGCAGAAAATCGGCTCCGAGAGAGGGGTGTTGCGTAAGTGTCTTCGCGACTCGAAAATCCCTGAAACCCGAGAACTAAACGGCACCCCGCGTTCCTTGTTTATCTGTTCAACGAATGGCCGGCTTAAGCAGCCGTTGGGGAAGACTGACTGAGCAAGCAATTAGACTGGGTAAACATCCTGAATTTAGAAGCATCCAGTGAGTCATGACGACATCTGACGACGAGACTCGGGCTGAGATCACGACGGAAGAGAGGGGCCACCGCAGGCCACGGGGCATTGGTGTGAAGCTTCGTGCGAACGGGAACGTCGACTGATTTGAGACTCGACACCGACCAGTTTCGAGAGGGTTAATGAGATCTAATCTGGGCTGGCTGGTTGGTTTTTCTCTCGCTTTCAGAGACGTTTTTAGTCCGTGTGGGATGACGTCCTCTTTTGAGAAGCTCATAATTAGCTCCCGGAGCCATGCTCGATATCGTCGGCAAACTTCCGGAAGATCGTCTGACCGAACATCGAATGGATCACGACAACGACCCCATAATTATCCTTCTCCTCTTGCCCTGCCTCCCCCCTCTGCCCCAATTATTATTTCCCTCTCCTTTATTGTTCGATTCTCTTGAATTCTGTGCAGCGTTCCTCACCTTGACTCGATATTCCAGTAGACGCACTGGGGCTCCGAGACGATTTCCTCCTGAAGATGCTTCAGCGTGACCTGGATGGGCTGAGCCAGACGTTCCGAGCTCTCCTTCCCCACGCTGACGGAAACGACTCTGGAGTTGATGAATCCGGACGCCAACCGCTCGTCGAACGCCGACCGCGGGAAGTGGTTCTCGGGTTCGGGGACCAAGTAGATGTCCAGATTGTTGTAAACGATGAATATCAGTTTTCGGAACGTTCCTTGTTTGAAGAACTGCTGAATGGCCTCGACGGGAACGTTAACCGAATCCTGCATCGACGACCAGTTCTGGTCCTGCTCCCGCTCGTTAATCGACGGGAAATGTATGACCATACTGCGCCAGGAATCGACACCTCGTACCGACATCACTGCAAAGACATCGGGGGAAAATGTTAGACGTGGTCCTCCGACTCGTAGAGAGCGCTTGCCATCAGTTGTGGTTGTACGCCTCTCTCAATCTAATTGGTACTTCAGTCGATGCGCTCGTGTTCCTCGTTTCCGATTCCCCTGATAATGATGAAGCCGCCCCCCACCCTCTTCTGCCCGTTTTCCCCGTCGGCGGAGACGTCACGATGCGCACGACGCGATCGAGTGCGGATCGAGCCAGTTCTGCTTGAACTCGAAAGATCCACCGAGCTCTTCTCCAACTTGTCGTTGCGAGCTAGTCAATTGCCATTCATCTATGCAGCGTCCAAAGTGGCCCAATTACGGACCGCGTGCGTGACAAGCACGCATCTTCGAAGCGGGCACGCTGACCGACTGGCGGACAAGAAGGCTGTAGTTGCGGGCTTGCCGCTGCGGGTGGGTAGTTTCGGAAAAGGAATGCCCGAGGAATGAGAGCTCCTCCTCTAGTTGGCTATGCAGGACGACAACCTGATAGTGGTGCACCACTGCACCCGCTAGTTGTACACCTGTCCCTCGTTTACTTGCTATTTTCACCTCCGACCAGACCCTCACTCATGACCCTCAGAGCCCGTCAACGAGCGATAAGCTTCTCTGCACCTCGCGTTCCGACACCGTGCGGACGTCCCATCGTTTCCAGGGCATCGATTCACCGCACTGATGGACGCGACGGTTTTAATGACGATCCCCACCTCGGTAAACAACAGGTTCGACTCGCTGCCCACGAGGATGAGCCACCACACCCAAAACTTCCGTTAGCGGAGCCACTCGAGTCTCCACCTCTCACATTCCGATTTTTTTCAGCAACTGGAACCTGGGAATGAATTCCGACGGAGAGCGGTGTCCGACCATTACCTGTCCGCTCTCGACGGATGGATCAAGCGAATAGGCTCGAATTAGAAATACTGCATGGCCACGAGCGGCGACCGCCGCAACATTGACCACGGGAACGACAACCCTGACTCCGAAAGGAGGAGCTCCGGAAGATGATGCGAGAGTGACCGAGAGAGTGGGAAGGGAGACTCCTCGACGGAGACTCCTCGACAAAGACCCCTTGACTCATCCATCTCGCGTCCTTCTGTTTTCAACTAGAGATGGAGAACACAAAAGCCGTTTCTCGAATTTCAACTCTAGAGACGCGGGGCATCAAATCCGATTAGACGGCCGGAGTCCCCACCATCACCACCGGCCACCAAGAGCTCCTGATGGTGCTTGTAGGAGTGAACGAAGATAGTCGAAGGGATGGCCGACAAGAGAGAGATGAACTCCCTTCATAAAAAATACCGGACCCCGGCTTGAAGCCAGAGAGAGTCAGACGGTACTAGGGACGTTTACTGCTGCTTTCGTCCCGAAGAAATCCTACTCACAGTAACAAACGAGCGGCGAGCGAATGGGTGAGTCCTCCCACAGAAATCGGAGGGCGGGGGATTGTCTCGGGCCGCTAATTAATTTATTTTTCCATTTTCAACTTCGCCTCGTCCTCATTGAGGGTATCTTTCGTCCCTGTCATCCAACGAGTCAATTTGTATCAATAGAAGCAAGCAAATAGAACCGGCCGGTCGAGTATTCGGCAAACGACTCCAACTTGACGAGGCCCGGATCCCGCAGAGGACTTACGCGAGCCTCGGCGGCTCCACGTGTGCAACGTTCAGCGCTCGTTGCGTGCGAGACGCTTAGACGTCAAGTACGACAGCCTCAGTTGAAGACCCCCCCCCTTCCGGGACGGTCCACGCGAGGCAATGGACCTCTCGAGGAGGGTCGCCCGCCTGCTTGCGAATACAGGTTCCGACTCGCGCTCGAATGAATTTCCGGCTCCCGAGTCGATCAGAGATTTACTCGTCCTGGCAAAAGTAGGCGTTTGCAGCTCAGGATGATCCCGTTTCTAAGGTCCCGATCATCGGAGTGTCTGGAGCCATCTCGCTCTGGTCCCGGCTCGGTAAGACGGAGTAGATAGAGAAATCTAGGAGGGAAATGAAGAGGCCTGCGACCGCGAGGAATACTCACAGACGTTGTTCTTGACAACGGGATAGTTGTTCTCCTGTTTGAATGTGTTCGAAAGCAGGCCGGCGTTCTCCTCGAGTGCCGTCATCAGACGTGTCAGGATCTGCTTCTGATCGGTCGTACTCAGATCACTCCAGGCCTCCTGGTTCTTCACTTCGAGCAGGTTTGAGACGGTGCCCACGAAATCCTGGAATAGAGAAGAAAATGGATAAGATCGACTGCGGAAACCTCCGCCTTATCGATTGACTCGATAAGAACGGGGAGGGGGGAAGCTAAGAGTTTTTGTCATCGTTCGCTAACGACTTATTTATGGCTGTCCTGTGACTATTTTGTGGGTTTCAGCGCTTTGGCCCACGCATAACTTTTTGGTGGCCTTCACACACCCCCAGAGAGGATGAACGCAGGGTCAAGGACTGTCGACGGACACGACGGATCTCTCGACGTGCTCGTCCCACAGTTAGCATATCGGCTATGTCATCTTTCGCGCTTGCATGCCGCCGCCTGTGCTTTGCTACGTGCCCCGCTAACTGCTCCACGGAACAGGAAGGAGCCCAGGAACCCGCCCACTTGCTGTGAGTGTCCGACATTGTAGAACATCCGTTCCATTTGCACACGTCTGCCGTTCCATTCCCCGAGCGACCGGCAGCGCATGAGAGGTTTTTCCTTATAAAGCGTGCGAATCACTCGGGGCGAACAGACACAAAGACACTCGGGGCGAACGGATCTGATCTAGTGCTTTCTAATTGAGTGGCGTCTTCCGTGGGCGGCTCGGAGGACCTGGGAGGAACGGCCCGCCAGGATTCGAACGCCCACGCGCCCTCCCATCCGACCATTCCCCCGATAGGAGAAGCTTGGGGAGTTGGCAAAACCAAACGCAATGTAGCACCATCTCTGAGCTGTTCATTTCGCTGTGCGTCGGAAAGCGCGAGCGGGACGCCCCGCGGTATATTGAAACAATGCCTTATTGGCTGGGTTTGAGCCGCAGTGGGCGGTGGATTTGGCAACCGACGACACGGAGTCGCAGAAACGCGCCCAGTTCATTTTATTGTTGGAAGCCCAAGACGACCGGGGATGGGGGGCTAATATGGCCCGAACGGCCGACATTCTCCGACCCCCTTCCTCAAACACAACCAACCGTCCGCCTAACATCGTTGTTGGTCCCGCGGGGGCTGTGTCCATCTACCGAATCCGCATACGCTGCTTCTGCAACTATGTACTCCTACCAACACGGCTAACTGCCGCAGCCGTACAGAACGGGGAGGAAGCGACAAGCGACCGGAAATTTGTCCGAAAGGGTCAACTGCCTCTTCTTGCCAGGCAGCGGAGCAAAACTGTAAGCATGTACTTCCGAGCTCGGAGTAGAAATAATTTTTACGTTCGTTAAGCACACAGCGAAGACTCGATCTGAGCGAGACCAAGCGTTGCAAGGAACAAGTTCTGGGTGGGTGTGGGTCCTGATGGGGATAGGAAACGGGCAGAGGCATCCCACCGGAGGGATAATCACCGTTGTCGGTTCGCTCGCCGGATAGGGAACCGCAATATTAAGAGAATGCCGATTCATCGCCGTGTGCCGTGAAGTCTTGGCTGACTGAGTGGAGGGTCGCTCGGTGTGTCAGTCGGTCGGACCGGCATCTTTCCTGTTTTTCCCGCTGTTTTTGTTTGCGAATCGGGTTTTTAGGTGCTGTCGGTGGCGATGAGACTCTCATGATATCTCAGTGGGGTCGTGCTATCGTTCATCGTTCCCGTCATGAGGGAACACAATCACTTTGGCAAGAAGTGTAACCCGTTTAGGTCAAGGAAAAATGCAAAAACCACATGAGACAATCTCGCAGCACATTAAGAGGAATCTCGATCAGATCCTATCCTGATCGTTCCTCCACGCCCCCTCCCCCTTCCTCCTTGTTTCTTGTTAGGACATCAAGTTGTTTCTCTGCTGAACATTGGATTCTCCTCATAGCTGAGCGTGGGGATCGCCGATTATTATTAGTGCTCAACACCGAGAAAAGCTCAACGGCGTAGGGTTTGGGCGGGAGGATCGAGCAGCACTGAGTAAGCGAATGCACAGAGAAGTTGAGTTGAGCCGTAAAAGGAACCTCTCTGTCGGTGAGCATGATGCCTCCAGTGCGGTAATATCCGCTGCTCTTAATTGCGTTTTCTATTACTGCTGATGCTTCTCTCCACCTCTGTCGCCGTCATTGACGCGGACGCCCTGCCACTAGTCTACGTGGATGCGAGGTTCACTGAGTGCACGACCTCGTCTGCCTCGAACCGTTTACTCTCTCAGTCAGCTTATATCACCTAACAAACGATGACGAACGTACTTTAGCGCCGCTTACTGAGTCTACGCACAAATGGGAGCTATAGGCTCGCTCATAATTACGCCAAGTTTTTGATTCATGCTCCAGCCGGAGCATCGGAGCGTAAAGCTCGCTCGGCGACCAAATTTTTTTACTGCCGTTCCTCTCTCGCTGAACTATTACCTGACCAGGTTGAGGGAGGGGGTTCGTTTGCGATCCGCGATAGAAAAAAAAGCAGTTGTGTCACAGGCGTCCGAGTGCGCTCCCTCCGCCATCATTTACTTGGCAGCCAGCGGAGATTGCCGTGACGAACTCGAATGGTCAACGTCTGGCAGCGAATCCACGGGTGTGCTCGGGAGGCTCGGGATCGGTGTACTACATCGCACGCCGCATATTGATTGCTAAACCAAAATCGAATTATCACGCTCGATGCATAACCATCCCGATCGCTGTGATGAGGTCACGGCGCGCGGAGAGAGATTGACGAGCTCCGGTGTGACGAAAGAAGCCCGCGCCCGCGCGCCAGAGCAGCCTCCTTGCATCACACATTTGGCCCACATGTTCTTCATCTACTCTCTAAGAGCACCTCTCGTTTTTCCCCTGGAAGCTGTAACCGGCATTGGTAGTGAAATGGAGACAAGCGTTCTCTACAAAATGTAGAGCGATAATTTCTCATGACGAAGCCACGCATGGGCGGACAAGCCAAAGACGGGCAAGCACAGACATGAGGACAGACAGAAAAGCTGCGCCCGTGGAGAAGGAAAATTTTATACACGCGAGGGTTTATGGGTCCGGCAGCTCGTGCTGCGAACATTAATATAACTCTACGTACATATGCTACCGCTGCCATCGCAACTTGACTCGTCGTGAATCCCGGTGATGAAGGGGGAAATGGGGTTGGGGGAACACCCTCTCTTCCTTGGCCCACGCGGACCGGCGAAAATCGAGAAGACGAAAGATGCCCCCAGGAATTCTTGAACTCGTCATTTTCCGTCGAGGATACGTCTCGGCTTCCGCTGGCTCATCTGTTCCCTTGTCGAGGGCAATTCGTAGTTCTCCCATTCGCTATCTTCCCGGCGAAAAAATCAAATCTGCGAGACAGCCAGAACGTAGCTGTATAGTGCGTTGCAGATTAAAGGGATCGAACTCGAACGTTGACTCGCGCTCCGTCCCCATTTGGAGAGTGGCCAGAGCGAAGGGAGTCAAAGCGAAATGGAGCGGAGCACCGAGAAACGACAGCGTCTGACTGCGTTTGAAAGACTTCAGTAAGCACCCTCTGGACTTTGGTGGGCGCGTTAGAGAGACCCACTGGTTTGTAAGCGGCTTGACTGGTAGTGTGCACGTGTGTTACACTTTCAATTAACCCTAAAAGCCCCTTAACGACATATCCTCCACGGCAGCCGCCGCGGCGGCGTCGTCGGCAACCATAGACGGGAGACGTCGGAGCGTCCCCTAGAATTGCGCGTGCTCCATCACGCCGCCCGCTCAGTATCGATTTGCCTAACCGGGGAATACTATGGCTTCAAAGCTCCCATTGGAACCTGCCATGCGCGTAACTCAGGCATCCCGTCTCTCAAGACCGTCCACGCGTCAACCAGCTCCACAATGAAATCCGGCATCTATGTTTGTTCCTCTGCGTACAACTCCGTGCTTATTCGCTGGATTGTCGTTGTCGTCGACGTCGAAAGTTGCGAGACGCCTGAGAGGATTCAGCACCTCCGTCTAATAATCTATGGTAATTCCTCGAGTGTCCCTTCAGCCTCCCATTATGAGCCGGATTCTATAATCTGACTAAAAGTTTTTCGTAGTAACGGGCTTAGCTGACATTTAGCAGACGGTCGCCATTTGCGACGGAGGAACCCACGACAGACGGCAGTCGAATCGACGGCCGGACAACCCAAGCGCTGTTCATACAACAATACACGTACAGCTGTTCTCAATGGATCCAGCGATGTTGACATTCGCCCTCAACAATTAATGAATGCCAGAGCTACCGCTCGACTGGATCCAGCCTTCGTGGCAGAAAAACTCGGATTCAGAAGCAGGAGCACTCCTCATAGAGCGAAGGAACGAAAATATAAACCTAAGGGGGGTGCGGTTCCCAAGCGAAAGCTGGCGCCCGGGACGGAAAGGGTTCGGAACGGAAGAGGTTCGACACTCGCGCGTAGAGAGCCCACGCGTGGGTCCGAGGCGTGTTCGGCACAGAGCTGTGCGCCGCGACCCGAGATCGCCGGCGATCGCCGCCGCCGAGCTCTGGACTCCGCCGCCGCCGCCGAGCTCTGAGCACGGCGTCCTGCGGCGGAACGGCGCGCCGTCATGATCCCCATGGTAAATCGTCAAGAGCCCTTTTGAAAGATTTCGGAAGACTTTCGGAGTGAATCGAGGGAATACAGAAGGAAGTGTTCATCAAAGTCAAAGAAAGAGAAACTGGGCCAAGCTCGATGCGCTCGCTCGATGATAATAGAATCGAATCGTAGACGACACCTTATATCATCCGAGAATCGAGACGATTCATTAGTTTTTCTGTCGACTCCTCGCCGCACATCAAGAGACGAAATAGGAATGACCAGCCTGCCGTCTTGTCTTTTCATACACGATAATCGAGAGTTCTTGCAAAATAAGTGACTTAAGAACAAATGAACCTAACTTGAGCTCGCACTTCGATTCCTACTTTCGCCATCCCGAAGCTTACTCCCTCTTTGGTGCCCTAGCTCACTCCTTGGGACCTAATTTCCCCATGGAGCTCGCTTCGGGTGAGAGAGAACCGCGGCGCGCCGTGAGTCTCAACTCCGCTGAAAAACGCCGCGGCGCCCGCCGCCGCCGCCTCTTTTTTCGCCTGTCGCCGCCGCCGCGAAAAATCAGATGGCGCACGGTACTGGTTCGGCATAATCAAGGCTCCAAGAAGTATCTTGTGACGCTTGAGAATATTTTTGCCTCGTGTTGCTTTGCCGAGGTCTCGACAGAGACCGTGAGCCACCTTCCCCTTCATGAGCTCGGCTTCTTTACCATTCCGTAAGGAAAGAGGACTCTGCGAGAATGGCGCCGCCTTGGGCGACGGGTGATTCCGCGGAGGAAGACGGCCGACTGAAGGAATCGCAGATGGACGAGCTGATAATCCGAGCGTCCATCCGGGCACTCAGTCGCGGCCCGTGATTCAGCGCTTTGTCCCTTGATATAACCAACAATTATTTATGTTCTCTCTACTATTACCCCGGAACGGTGATATCCGCGGGCTGACATGTGTCCTCAGGGAAAGGAGCACTCGCGACTGCGTCCCACACGAGTTCAATATGCTACAGCCATAGGTATGTCGTACAGTTGTATCTGCAGGACATCGACAACAACGACAGCAACATCGGCCAATGCGGCGGCGACGGACAAGACACGTGACTGTGTTATTTCGGGATTTCAGCACCTTTCGTGTATCGTATCATCCATCGTCGCAAACCAGGCGACCGCCTGTGCAGCCTCCACCTTCGATTCTCGGAGCGAGCGACGACCAGACGAAAATCCTCATCATCACCTACACCAGCGTTGGGAACTGTACCGAACCCAGAAAGTCAAATAGGGGGTAGTAGAACATCCATGCACTAACACAACAACAAAAATTCTCGTCGGGAGCTGCCTGCGACAATCCATTCGCTCGTTTATTTACTCGGTCACTCGTTGGCTTCCTTTGTTCGACTGAGTTTTGAGACCGAGCATTCGTTGTTCATCCATTGTTTGGATCCCTGTTGCCGAATTGAATTCCTCTCTTGATCCTTCGGATCTCAGAACGCAGCTCTTTGAGAGGGAGAAAAAAACAGAGGGGTATGATTCTATGAGTGGGAGAACGAGCGGCCAGAGGCCAGCATTACGACCCAGCAGCAACATGGGACTTTCTCGAATCGTTTCGTAGTTTCCCCGAAGAATCTGCAGGTCCTGCACGTCACCAAGGTCGAGTGTCTGGTCTAGACCGAAAAATTGTCCGGAATTCCTCTCTCGACCGGCGGCGAAGGTACAGCGTCTAGGACAGGCGGAGGTCGCGCCGCCGCCCCGATACGAGCTCCTTTCTCATCCATTCGTTGGAGCAACAGAAATTTATTCTAGACCTGCTCCCTGGAACGACGATGCTGTATGCAAGGAACCGCAATATCTCGTCCACGTTTCCCCCACCGCCAAGGGTTTGAGATGAGGAAGCGCCTGTGGAGCTGGCAAACGATGTCGAAAGCGTTCGCAGGCGAACGTCAAATCTGGCCACGGGGGAGCGAAAGAGAATCTCTGATCTCATCCAGGCTGACAAAGATCCGTGCAGCTATCCACGACGCAGGCGTCCAACAGGCTCCTTTACATCAAATTTTCATTAGTCTTATCGTATTTGTTCAATCGATACGAGGCAGGTGCTTCCGCGATATTTTCTAAGCCCCTCAAGAAAAACAAGCCCGTCTGTGCAGTCCCAGGCGCGCCCGATCCCTGTACGTCCTACGGGGGCTTTTGTGCCGAGCCTACTTTATTGAACTCGAACAAGATAGTTCCTTCAATATGGGGAGCTATACGATACGGAGGGCCGCGTTATGCGGAGCCCAGAGAATCCGTCCAGACTCGACTGGGACATTTGAAGGCTCCGATTGTTGTTTCCTCTTACAAAAGGGAGAAAACAAGAGCGAACCCATGCGTCGAGGTGATTGACGCCCATTCAAGCAGGATCACGGTGGAGGAAGGAGGGAAAAAATTGAGAGGAGAAAAATTCAGTAGAAGTAGTGGTGGCGATAGCGGTTGCTGTGGTGTCTTTGTCGGAGACTGCTGCTGCTGTCGCCGCGGTCTTTGAGAAAATTAGGGGAAGGGCTTGTAGGGACGACGAATTTAATTAAAACTACCACTCTGAACCCAATGGGACGACTCTAAATAAGCAAACGCGCGTTCTCCCATCTCCTCAAAATCCCCTCATTCCTGGTCGACTGAGCGCGAACAGCAGCCGAGAGGCAAGACTCGCAGAAGAGACGGCACGAGGGCATTGAACAATGCCCATTGGGGATCTTTGAACCGCGTCTTTTATTATTTCCAACAACGAGACACCCCGCAGGAGGCTCGCTCGCTCGCTGTCCGTCCGTCTGTTCGGGATATTCGCGAGCACATCAAAGCTCCGATGTCAACCTCATACGTGCGGTATGCATGAAGTAGGTTCATCATGGATGCTATGGCTCCAGAGCGCGAGTCGCTGCTCCGCCAGCGCAGCGTGCCCGTATTACCATAGCAATTACAGGGAGCGAGTCTCTCTGTTGGAGTTGGAGGAGTGACCATCAGGGCAGAGGTTCCGATCGGTTCATCTTACTTATTCGCAGTGGAATACACTCAGAATTACTCCTTGGTCCCTCAAGCGACAGATGCTGGACCCCTCGGTGTTTCCTGTCGTCATTGTGTAGCTTCCTAAATGGAGGACTTCGGATACGAAGCGCATGACGTCATCGTACCTGCAACCTGACCCTTCAACAATGAGGATTCCTCAGGTCGGCGCTCTTTGTTTCCCCGTTCCTGGTCGTCGTCTCCGGTTCTCTTCTTCCCCCTCACCCCCACCCCCTCGCAATGCCAAGGTTCCAGTTCCCGACTTCCTCCGTCTATTAGATGTAATGGTTTCTGAGCAAGACGTTCTGATTGGACTGCAAGCCTCGAAAGTTCTCAAATTTGACATAAAACCCCGACTTGTTGAACTCTGTTGGCTGTAACGTGTATTGCCACCGCTTCCTCATCCTCCTCTGATACTCCTGCGTTCGCCATCCATCGCAGCCGCCAATCCTTTTCTCCGAGACGGGAAGCGGCCATGAATATAGGCAGACGCTCATTTCAACAGAAACGAAATTCGGGCTGTAACAACCTCACCAGCTGACTCCGTACTTGTTGGATGAAACAACGTACTTGTCCTCTCTCTTGCTCAGACCGCTTTACCCGCTGGACCGTTGACTCCAATTTTTCTGAACAAGCCTATCGGATCGGAGGAGAATTATTTCCAACGGTCATCCTGTCTGCTGCGCTGACCATGATTTCCGACGCGTCCGCTTGCCCAGGCTCAAAGTGAGATAGGCGTCAAAGCGGTCCCATCGATGTAAACAAAAGGAACCCGGTCAAATAGAGCAGGACGTGATCTGCCTCTCGTCGCCGCGACAATCGATTCTCGGTCTCTCAACAGGTCTCCAGATACCGATAGAGCCGCTTCAGACGGCGAACAAGTCGGACGATCCAAGTTTGCCGCGACAGATCAATCCGGAAGTGCACTCCTCCTCCAAGAGGAGCTTGGGAGTCGAATTTTTCGCCGCGAACCTTCATCGGAGCCGAGGCTCGACTATCGGGCGAACGGAGTGCGATTCTTTCATGCTCGATTGCTCGGTCGGTTTCTCTGCTGCCTATTTTTTCAGGCAATAACGCTTTAGCCAACAAACGATGTCACAGACGCGGGCGGGACGTAAGGGCATATCGTTTGGGAGGATAGAATTTATCACTCTCGTTAAAGCAGATGCGGAGAAGAGGCGCGGAGGGAAAAAAGGAGCAAGGGAACGGGGTTAACTGGGAAGACAGTCGCTGCGAATCCCCCTTGGCGCGAGCGGCTCCAGAAGCTGATAGTTTCCGCACCAATAGTTCAACGAAGCGCCGACGGTCGCACCAACCGTGATGGCGGTGGCCGCCGCAGCGGTGGTGGTGTTGGCGGTGATGATATAAAAGTGCCATGTTTGTGTTGGGAATGATGCGGAGCACGTAGCTGTCGCTCTTCGCGTCGAGCGGGGACCAAACGGGGCAAGCCGACAGAAGACCCACCGAACGCTAAAGTTCGCTTTACAAGAGTCTTCCCTTCGTCCGTGGCTGCCTGCATCGCTAGCTAGCCGCTAACGAGGTTTGTGTCGGGATTTTTCGATGGGAGTCGCCGGTCTCTACGCAAGCAAGCAAATGCTAAAATTGATTTTCAATTGCTACTCTGCCCCCACGCTCTTGTCCGAGGTGGCCCTCGTGGAAAAAAATTCGAACACTGATGCAACCACAGCCGTTGCCTCTCCGTCGGGATCGCGTTGGTGGGCGATCATGTAGTGGGGAGGAAGGACACGTCGCGGTGCTCGAAGATAGATGCCTCGGATGAGCGTTTCGACGGATCGAAACTAAATATCGAAGCCCTGCGTCGGTCGTCCACGGGCACATAAGATGACCTGCCCGAGACGAAGGCTCACGACCTCACGAAGCGAGAAGTCATGCTCCTGCGGGTGACTCAGGGGAGCAGCGGAGATTCACTTTTAAAAGAATCTAATCAGATTCCCTTGGTAGACAAACATCAATCAGGGGTGTTTCCTCGTGCAGTTAGTCGTCTCCAGTCGCGGCGTCGGTGGACGAGGTTGCGAGTGAAAAATCACAAAATCCAGTCAAGCTGTCACTTACTTGTTGACCGTGGAACTCTAACTCGATTTAGCCCCTCTCTCCGGTAATCTCATTTTGTCGCTAAAACGACTGGGACTTGCATCGGAAAAATCTACGAAAAATTCCATCTTGAAGAGGGGATGAACATCTGACGATTCGGTGGCCCACAAGGTGAGCTCCTCGGATCGGCAAAGATCCGAGAGCAAGACGTTTGTCGAGAACCAGTTCAGAGGCTTCGCGGAACGGAGAGAGCGACGGGAAAATCGAGAGCAGCGGGAAGAAGACGAGGTCGACGAGGAGTATAATGCGCGAGGATTGCTTCTAATTAATCCAGGAATTCCTTATTTCTCGATCCTGAACGGTATTTTGGTTCGGACGGGAACGCGTGTGACGCTTGCTCGCGAATAACGACGGCGATGCCTATGGTCCGGGCCGAACGGAGGATAAACGCGTCTCGGGAACAAATGCGGGCAGCAGCAGCAGCACACAACTTTTGCCCATCGTAATTAGAGCCTCCTCGTCCTTCTTCACCCAGCAGAAACAGCAGCTAGCAGGAAGGCATGGATGGGGCCTGGTTGCATTGCGTCAGGCAGGCGAACGGGAAGGCAGGCGTGCCGACACCGAACGAGCCGGAGGAGGAATCGAGCGCTTGCTTGCCACCCCGCAGCCGAACAAGTTATGAAATATGCGTCTAGAACCAGCGTCGCCCATCGGAATGACGGGAGCAGACGGTATAACCTTAAGCACTTTCTTCTAAGTCGACGACGGCTTCCTTTCAAACTGCGTTCATCCAGCGAGCTCCTCCCGCAGACTCGACCCGAGCAGGGCGAAGTTGGAGTCTCAAGTTCCCCCGCATGAACGCTTACGAAGCGAGCGGACGAGCTCGCAAACGAACCTCAACTCATTTGACACAAGCGGTCACGAGGGGTGAAACTTGAACGAGCGAAATACAACGAATGAGAGACGAGGACAACCGCAATGATTAGAGCGGCACAGAAATTCCTCGATGAATTCTTCGACATCGCATGCCTTGTCCATACGTCGTCCTCCTCCCCCTCCTAGTCCTCACTTCATGCCCCTACTCCACCCGTGTACTTTCACTCCCTCAAGCTCGGTTCCCATTTGTCATGCGTCCTCTACACGCCCCGAGAACCTCTCGACGACGCCGCCAGCCGCTCGCTATGATGTCCACGGATGTCAAGCGCCGGCCGCATGATGATGATGTAGCCAATCCTTTCGTCGTCGCCATCTCTTCTCGGATCCCTTTGAATCCTATCAAACGCGATGCGAGGGAATACGACTGTGCCTAGACATTTGGACCGACCTAGAGGAAAAAAGTATCCGACGCCGATAAATGCTGCCGGCGCCTTCTCGGAGATGATTCGGCCAAAGCTGTCAGTGACAGATCGCTGCCCTTGACAGGGCACGAGATGAATATCGAACTTTAGGCCGTGTATCGTTGCTTCAGCCATACAGCTGACCGCTACGGTGACCGTAACGACGTTTTTCGGGAACATCAATCAGAAGACCACTGAATGTTATCGACGCGCCGTCACCCGCTCTCATCACGGCAATCGATACTCATTCCGTGCTGATAACGCTTGAGACGATGTGTGGGTCAGAATCGACGCGGCATGATGGCTCACACCTCCTCCGAGGAGATTTGCGAGCATTGATGGGATTCGAATAGCTGGATGTCCTGCGAGCGATCCGTCTGCGCCTCCATTAACTGGCTCGGAGAGAGCCAAAGCTTCAGGAATTCCTCAGCCCCATTCACAAGCGCCGGTCCCTCTCAAGGGAAAAACACGGTGTCAACACTTTCAGATAAACGACAAGGGGAGCGTTACAGCACATCCTTGACAAGAGGGAGCATTTAGAAGAGCGTGCCAAGAGCAAACGCTAATGTCGATTCTCCTGGTGTTGCCCGGCGCTATCGATAAGCAACGAGAGCGTTCAGTTTCCCCCTCATGAAGACCCCGAATGAGGACCACGAAATCCGTTCTCTCGGCATCTGTACGGCGACATCGTGAAGGGAATTTTGCGTTTCCTGCTGACTCATTCGCTTTGGATTGATTGACGCGGCGGACTGTGTTTCCGACAGCTACGTAGCTAGGTTGAAAATTTTATAACGAGCGTAGAACCGAGGATTCATGCCCCCGAGTACACAGTGCGAGAACTCTCCACTCCACGGCGTGTCGGCGAGACGAGTGATGGGACGCGTTTTGTTTTGCTGGCTGTGAGGAGGTGCGAATTTTCAGGGACGCGAGAGAGAAGTACGGGAGTGGGATGCAGCTCATCTAACGATCGTTAGAGAGAGGGCAGCCGGCCCAGCGTGCCCGAGGAGTACTTGAATTTGGGTTAACCCGCCCATCCCTCAGGTGACAAAGTTACAACGACGACCACGACAACAACCACAGCGGCGGGCAGTAATTTCGATTTGAGTGCATGGAAAGGCGCCCGAGGCGACTGTGTGGATGCAGACGACCCGGAACTCGATCTCTGCCGAGGTGAACCAACCAACGAACAAACCCGCCTCCGACCCGCAGAGCCAAGAAGACGACGGCAAGTCACCGCTGTGAGGTCGAAGACAGCAAGGAGTCAGATCGTCGAGTCTTGTCATGTTTCGTCCATGTCGGCCCGCTCATTCATCGGTCCAGCTCCCTGCGAGGAGTGGATTGATCAATCTGAGCTTGGGGGGGGGAAGTGAGCCGGACCAAGATGAATGAGAATTAAGCGAGTAATTCCACTGTTATTGAACAACGTTGCCGTGGTAAAACAATACTCTGGTGTCACGTCCCCGATGCGGCTGTCCAGCCCGATCGCCGGTCCCATTGTTGAGGCGGAGCGCTGACGGACGACGGCCAGGGAGGAGGAGGCGACAGTCTCGTACGCAAACAAAAGGATTGCTCCGAGAATTCAATATGTGTCCAAAGTTGAAAGAGACGGACGGACGAACGAACGGAGTCGGAGAGTCAATGCTAGGCAGGCAACAGCGTTGATGAATTGACTCGAGCTTTCGTCGATAGATCCCGCAGTGTTCGATTTGTCTCACTTAAGCAAATCCCTGGCCTGCTGCCTGACTTCCTCTCGAGGCTCCGACGGAGAGACTTCAACGGAGACGCAGACAATTTGTTCGATGTCTTCAAGAGATCCTAAATTAAATTTAACTTAAAAGGGTAGCAGCATCTCGGCGGAAGCTTCATCGCCATTTCTCGCTCGGAGCAGGGCTCGGTTCTCCTCTCCAGTCCTCTATTACTCCCCCAAGTTCTTTTCAACTTGTACCGATGCTGCGGTGCATATTGAGTTTTTCCTCCCCAGAGTTCCATGTCGAGTTTATTTGAGTGAATTCCCTCACAGCGGCTTCCCTCGCCATTGTGGCGGAAGCTCAATTCGACGTCGATTTCGAGCGGGAGGTGCACGACCTGCCCTGAGTGCTCGGAACACGGAAGACAATCGGAATTCGAGACACATGATGGCGGAAGAAACGTCACGAGCGCGGAACGAGATCTCTGACGGCGACAATAAAAAAAAACCGGTTCGTCCGCACTCACCTGCAGAAGGTCTTTGTAGAGCTGCTCCTGGTGCCAGACTCCGATATTCTGGTCGAGAACGCTGGGTTCGAGTCGGGTGAGCATAACTTGAATGATGTTTGAGATCTCTCGCACGTCTGCGCTGAAGAGCTCTTTCGAGTAGGTCTGATGCGAGAGATCCGATGCGAGTTGCGTCAGCGTCAGCGTCAGGTCTTGCTTAGCCAGCTGGAAGGAGAAGGGGAACAACATGAAAATGGGATTAGATTTACGACCAGTAACAACAACGACAACACGCTCGTAAGCACAGATTCCGCTGTCGGTGAACACGCTGTCGTCGTCGTCGTGGACTACGACGTTGGCGACGAGGGCGGCAGCGTCGTAGTTCTGCGCGCCGCGCACGGCCCGCTGCAGATTAGACGGCAAAACCAACCGACCAAACAAGCAAGCAAGAAAATCCAGTCAGGCAGGCGGAGGAGTATAATGCCAGCTCTCTCGTCTGTTAGCTATGCGAGGACAGAACGTGCAGTCATAAAGTCGGCGATGGCCTGTTTAGCGAGTACGTTGTACACCGATTGGTGTGCCCTTCCATGGCTTCACATTGTGTAAGGCTGCTGACGACCTCTCTGTATTCTTCCGCACGCGTATTCACTATCGAGAATCTCGATCCTTCCGCTGCACGATGAGAACACCCTCCCGCAGTTCAGTAGTTCGTTCATTATTCCCACAAGAGATGCTTAGGTAAATTGTACACGCTAAGAATCCGTGATCCCCCGGCTGGGTGGCGGACCGGCTTTGTTTCCACGCGGCAATTCAGCCCGTGGAATATGTGCACAAGCGAGAGACAAACTCCGTGCATAGATTCATGCTCGAGATGAACATCACAAATGTATATCGCCCGAGAGTTGCTTGGACGCTCGGGGGATGATGCTCCGGAAAAAGTTCTCCACGGAGCAAACGTCCTCGCACTCGGCATCTCATGTCAACATACGAATTATAAAGTTTGTCGTTGAGCTGAGTCCCCTGAATCATGCGGAACAAACGCGGACGGCTTGCACCCGGTCAAAGACTAGAAGCTTTTCACACTTGGGCTCACTCACTCACACAGCGAGCGAGTGAGTGAGCTAGTGGCTGGGTGAGAGAGTTAGCCGGCCGGTCGACCGACCGACCGACCAGCCAGCCAGCTAGTCAGTCTCGAACTCCAACACCCACATACATAGTGATTCAAAGGAGAATAATGGCTTGCGGTGCCGTTCTCGGAGTCGTCCCGTCCGTTCGTTCGTTCGCTCGCTCAACGGTCGGGGCACTCATCTTGGAATAATTCACCCCGAACGACGCCTCTTCCTAACTTGAGACCCTTTCACAAATAGTACATGTTGACGGCGCTGACACGCACCCGAGTTCTCGACTGACCACAGCAGACCGACCGACGCGTCGGACGGACGACGGACCGGCCCGCCAAGTGACCGAAAGACCCTCTGACTGACGGCTCATGTGACGGACCCAGAGCGGTCGGCTGATTGGCCGCCTCGTCGTTCCACTGATCTCCCGCGGTGCTCGTGCTCGGTCCGCAGTGGTTTGCGTCCGCGCCGCTGTCAAGAGTTAGAACCTCGAGGAGAGCGAACTCAGGGCCGTATACTTCAGAAGGGGTCCAACGACAGTCTGGGGACGACCGAAGTTCGGTACCGAGTCCGTCACGATTTGTAGTCGCGAAAAAATTCCCAATCGGTGATCTCGCTGAATGTGAACCCGATAGGAGCCGCAGAAGCGGAAGAGAAGCAGTCGCGCTGTCTGGAGACGTGCGAAAAAGGGTCACAATCTCGCGGGAACTACTTGACAATCCGCATGTGCCGCGCTCAATCATCACTCTAACAAACAAATTGCAAATGGTAATGCACAGCACCCAGTCGTCGGATGTTTGGATTCTGGCGCGCGCACGCCGCCTCACGTGCGTTTGCTTCCGGGTCGACTTCCGTTCTCGCGTCAAAGGCTTCGATTAGAATCGAAGCTTTGGTTTTGGTCCCGGGTGTCGTACGCGATAAGCTTGATGATTTCTCCTACACTTTGTCTCGGGCGAAGGTCGAGCAGGAACTCCAACAACCCGGTCACACGAGCCAAGAGCGAAATACACCAGACGAGTGCCCAGGAGTCGGTCGAACTTCCTGCAGCATAGAAGGCCAACGAACGGTAATTAGGGTGACACGTGATGGCCAACGGCTGAGGCGGGCTGACGATTTATGCCCGGAGGCTCAGAGAAGAACTGAAGAGTTGGTCAATAGCCGGCCAGCCAGTCAGTCAGCCAGCCAGCGGGACAGACACCGAGCTGATCTTCGCTGTTGCTGTCCTCCTTAGAGCAGGGTAGCCGCGCCATTCGAGGAAGCCGCGAGGCGCATTTCAACGCAATCTCGTCTGATTGCTAAAAGACCGAGGGACCGACTGAGTGAGCGAGCAGAAGCTGCCCTCAGGCAACCTCGACGTGGAGGAAAGGGCGGAAAGTACAAAACAAGCTCGACCCCGGCCCCCCTGATTCTCGGAGCAAATTCTGCCGACATTTGATACAAGAAAGACATCTCACGCCTTACTGATACAGGTCTCCCGGGAAGCTTCGGAATTCCGTCATGATTGAGTTGGAAACGTGGGCTTGGGAATAGTTCAAGAAAAAAAAGATGTCAGCTGCTCCATTCAGCCTCGATGACAAAGGCCATCGTTGAGTGACAAGAGGAGCTGCGAAACACAGGATGTTGCGACATCTCTACGTGTTCCGAATCAATTAGGCCTCGCCGTCTCGGTTTTTTTTATCATCATGTGCCTTCAATCTTGTCCTCAGCCGGCTTTTTCGCTCGCACGAGCCGCCTCTCTTATGTATTTCGCAGGCGTTCGAAGCGGCGTTCTCCGGCCCATGAGGGAGGCGTTACCCAAAGGGTTCTCCGCTAAACTCGTCAATTTTTATGGGAAGATTTCCCCGTATGCCGATTCCCGCCGCGTAGAGCCTCCGGAACCAGCTCTCGGTGTCGAGATACGCGACCTAAAAGAATTCCTCCTCGTCTGGGAGGATTCTTTCGAGCCACGCAGGCCCTACCTGGACGAGGATGAGAGTACGGCGGCAACGAGGATGAGAATAGAAAGGCGCTCTAAGGAGCGGACGTCACCGAGGAAGCCCAGATTATACTAGTACAAGGTTTCTCCATTTGCCCGCGACAAGGTTAAGGAAATAGTTTGATGGATTGCTTACGATGGATCTCTCCATCCCGGATGGGTCTCGAGCGAGTGAGTGTGTACGGGAGTATGTGTAAGCGAGAGACACTGTGTCTAAAGTGGTTTGAGGAGCCCGGTTTCCTTTTCGGTTAAGTGGTTTCGGTTTGCATTCCGAACGACCAAAAGGAAGAGCAATAAGACCGAGGGGCGGCACCGCGAGGCAGCAGCAGTTCAAAGAACAAAGAGCACTGACTGGAGCAAAGGTGCCAGCGGTGAGTTATTCACAGGTGAAGTGAGAAGCGATAGAGTTCACAGCGGAACTAAAAAAAACGGCAAACTTTGCCTGCCTGCCTGCAGACCGTCGGACGAGCGGACCAACTTGCTGGCTGGCTTGAAGGAATTTTTAATTCATACGCCCTCTTCCGTCTCTTTTCGCACTCGGGTACTCTCTCGCTTTTGTGCACATTAGAAAGCTCTTCGAGCTCTTCTCGCCGCCGCCGCCGCTGCTGCTACCGCTATCGCTGCTGCCGGCGCCTCGTCTTCTCTCAGCTAGCTGACATCCATCCTGAAGAAGTTAATGCGAGCGAAGATTTATATGGCTATCTATCTAATTATGTATTCAAGGAGTCGTCCACTTCCTTTTCGGTCGGTCGGTCGTCGTCGCTTCATTGTGCAAAGCTTGGCCTCTGCAAGCGGCCCGCCGCGAGCTCCTTGCCGTCTCTCGGATGTTCAGCTGCGGTTGTCCGCAATGACTCAGATTATGGGAGGACGAGCCGTCTAAGTAAGAAGAGCCGCGAAGATATGCTATCGAGGCAAGAGAGAAGCATTTGGAATTTTTTCACACCTCGGACTCAATAGTTTGCTCAGCCATTCCTGAACTTCTGCTCGGACGGACGGAGGTCAAGCTGTCCGGAGGTATGGACTCGCACGCTCGAGATTGTCTCCCTTGAACGAGGGGTTTCTCACCGATAGCGTCTGTCCGCCTCCTTCGTCGAACTGGTGGTATTTGCTCGTCTGATAGCGACGGCCAAAAAGCCAAATGAAAGAACAGAGCAAGCAAGGAAGAAAGAATGAATGAACGAACACATGCGTGCAGAGGATGCGGAATCGATGACAGAAAGAAATATGAGCAGATTTCGTCTTGAATCGCTATCGCTCCGGCTTCGACCGCCACCATTACCCGCAGTGCTGAAGCCAATCGAAAGCGATGAAGCCACCATCGGTACTTGATTCGAGTCTCTACCCTCCGACTGAGATCGGAGCTGGGCTCACGACGACGATGCAGTCGCTACCAGGTGTTGTGAAGAGCCACGTGGCGCTCATTGAGCGAATTTTCTAGTGGGGGATGGTTCAGATGTCACCTAAACTCCGCGTGCTCGCAAAGTTTTCTCTCTCACCTTCTATGAAATTAGGCACAGCGGGCGACTCAGGCCAGTCAGCGGGTGGACATACCGACACCAAGCGAGATGAAGCCACTCTTCCCACTAACAACCCATTCCGATGCTAGAGACACTTGGTGATGGCATCCAATTTTCAGCCGAGGAACATGCAATGACCCCATGTAGATGAGCGTTTTCCTCTCCTCATTTCTCCACCCTCCTCCTACTTCCGTCCCTCCTCCTAGTCAACTTTTTTTTTAATTCTCCACGATTTGAGTCTCTCAGTGTTCGATTCCAAGTTACCGCCCACTTCAGATCGCCCCCTCGACCGAGGATGCTCTCTCGGAATCGAATTTTTCGCGTTTTCCCTCCGGCTCGTCTGTTTCGTTTCATTTTCGATCCAGATTCCACCGACGATTCGTCAACAGGAAGTTCTTCGTCAGGGAGTAGGGAATGAAAATCGTCTCCGTTCAGCGAGGATTTGGCGATCGTTCCATCTTTTCATCAGAATCGGCCTCTCGGGTCATTCCCTGACCATTCCTGGGAGGTCGACAGATAACTCGAAGATACACCCAGAGGAGCGGAGACCAGCACCAGACCGACCAGACTCGATGTGTAAGCCTCTCGTGTTCCCTACCCGTTCATTCGTCGACGTTCCTTTATCTCGAAGACGCTAGGTCAACAGAGAGTTGCGCCAAGACGGCGGATCCGCTGATCTTGTTTGATCTGATTAATATTCAGCCGACGACTCGGTGCCGACTCAGCGAACTCGGTGAGATTGTCTATCAAGCGTGCAAATGCCGTTTATCGAACAGGTGCATCGATTCGAAACGACTAGCAGTCCGCAAAGAGGTGCGAACTCGTGAATTCGCTCTCCTGTTCGCTTCGTTCGTCAGGTCGACTGCAGCGGAGCGGCCGAGAGACAAGTGAGCGGCTCCAGACGAGCGGGAGAGAGCGCAAACAGCTCTGATGTTTACGATTATCCGCGACGCCGGAACGCAGCGCACGCGAAGGAAGCGCAGCATTCGCTTATTAGCGGACAATGGGAATTCAGCAGACAGCGGAGAAGCGAGATGCGAGAGGAATAAGGACGGAGATTCCAAGGTCGGCATCTCGGCGGGAACGGAGCCGAAAAGCGAACCGGGAACCAAAAGGCCGGTCGTCGGTGGGCCGATCGACAGACTAGGCGAGCCAATCTAATAAAGCAATTACTGACTAGAGCCGAGCAAAAAATGGCAGCCGTTTACGCGTCATCTAACACGGGAGGTACCATAGAACAACGAATGTAAGCTCGCCGACGGCCGGCCAGCCGATCGACCAGCCTGCTTCGCTGAATGGCTCACTCGTCGGCAAGCTGTGTATATCTGTGTGCGTCCTGTCGGCATCGACCCTGCTTCCGAATACAATATGCTGCGCTTCTCTGTTAAGCTCGCTAGTTCACACTTGATTTAGCTTTAGATGAATCAGCCGGTGAACCCTCGTGCCAATATTCGTCGTCGTCGTCGGCGGCAGCGGTGCCGCTAGGAAACTAGGAGCACGAGCAGCGGCGGACAACGAAAAGGTGCCGGAGAGGAGAAAAATCTGGACGAGAGAGCGCCGAACCCGAAAGAGTACGACATCATAACCACCATCACCTAGCGGATAATCGACGTTCAATAGGTGACCTCGGTCAGGAAGTTTCGACCGATCGCTCAATTCCTCGCCTGTTCGACCGACGCAGCTTTTTCGATGCTCTCCATCGCTCATCACTTCGGGTTCAGAATCGGTCGTTCCGATTTCTCAAGAGAAAGCACCCTCGATTCGGGGTGTGCGTACGCTTGTAAATATATATGCCACGACAATGGTCTTGGGTTTGAAACGGAGATATCCAGCGCTGTCGGGGACACGCACTGAAAACTAAGCCCCAGTCGAAACGAAACAATGGACTCGACCGCTATTGTTCGATACTGAAGAATTTCGTAGAACAAGATGTTCAATTGATGAGGCGGTGCGGATCCCATCTCGCCGTTGCCGACGACAGCGATGGAAGCGAAGTAGACAAATATGTCGCTCGTTCGTTAGAGGACAGAATGAGAAATCACACAATGATTGTGGGGGAACATGGAACACGCACACAGACGAGTCTAGGTATCCCCTTGTCACTCAGTCAGTGATAACCAATAGAGTCGTCCGAAGGTCCATCCATTACGATGTGTTGAGCAACAGTACTCGTCCCTGAGCGTCGGTTGAATAGAGAGGAAATGAGTGGATTTATGAGTTAGGTAGGTACCCACATCGAGACCACTCTCAGAGAGTGAAATCCAGCAGTACCTACATCGGGTTTCCAGTTGTTAGAGGAAAAAGGTAGATGCCCAATCCGATTTCTCGGAGGTCCGTCCGTCGGTGCTTGGGCGGCTCGCTCGCTCGGCTGTCCATGTCTCTCGCTCAGCTCAATATAGGTACAGGCAAAATGCATTGAAAGCTTTCAACAGAGCTCTTGGCATTGAAGCAAACATCTCTCGCCCATCCATCTATCTATCAGCCCACACGTTCAGCCACCCCACCAGTCGTCACGCCGATTCGAAAGCATTCACCTCTGATCTACCGCAGGAAACATAACAGAGATACAAAGAAGTGGAGACATGGGAACTTTCGCCAGCGTGAATCTGAACAGATGTGTTCGTCTTGATAGAGCAGCGAAACGTTCAAATCGAAGTTCGACCGGAGCTCGCCGTAGTTTCCGCTTAGCTCCGAGGCAGTTTCCTCTATTCGTGCTGCTGCTAGAGGAAGTGGCAAGGAGACGCGAATCGTGCGGAGAGCAATAACCGGGACCTTGACAAAAATGAAGCTCGGGCCGAGTCGGCGACTCGCACTTCAAATGAAACCGAGCTCAGTCAAAGAAAGACGACCCCGCCGACGACGTATGCTGACGAAAGAGATAAAAGTATAATTTGATGGCGGTAGCAGCAACGTCATATAAAGTCGGCTTGCTGTTTATGGTCTTTGTTTATGGGGTTAGTTTAATAAACTGGACGGACTCCTTGCTTCGTAGCAGTAAACCCCACTTCCTCTCGCTTCCACTTGCCCCCTACCCCTTCAGCAATTCCCTTCATCCCGACTCGCGCTGCGTCTGTCTCTTAATTGATCACGGCGAAGTGAGCTCTCTCGTCTCCTATCCCCTCCGCAAGGGGAGAGCCGTTGCTTCTCAGAAGCAACGGCACTTATCATCATTGAGTGAGTCTCGACGATCCGATTGAAAACCTCTCCCCTAAGGGGAAATTCCGGGATCGCAGCCAAAGACAGAAAACAGAGGCCACACCGTCGCCGGAAAATTAATAGATTGCGGTACTCACTTTTTCCGACAGATTCTCCACCCACAGAGACTTGCATTGCTTCAAGTCGGGTTTCTCCGGGATCCAATGAACCTCATTCGGATCGCAATGCCACCGAGCGAGACCTGTAAAGTTGACAAGACGATTAAGAGAAATCAATAGCCTACACACTCCCCTAGCTCGTTATCATCATCTTTCATTTAGCGCTTATGATGCCCACTGGATTGGTATTGAGGAGAGGGAGAAGGAGGAGATTATCCGGCTGAAAATCGCACAGCTTGGCTGTATTTATGATCACGACGAATAAGGAGCAAGCTGAGACCATTACTACAGCGGCAGCAGCACTCTGCCGGCGGCTCCGAGAACAGGAGTAAAAGAGGATCACGAGAAGCAATTGGAGCACTACCTCACAGGAGTTTAACGGGACCAGGAGAAAGAGGAGGAAAAAACTCGAGGGGACTGAGGATCGTGTGTACATCTGTATAGATCTCTTCGCTCGAGTAATCCCGGAGCCAGCTGCAAACTCAGCTAATGCACATTGTACCAATCCGGAACAAATAGTGCGCCGTGCCGCCGCGTGCCAAACGAGCGGAAGTCTTCATATGTATTAGCTCAGCTGATCGTATCACTCGAGCAACTCGTCATCGCCGTGGAGCCGGGCTCGTATCGACGGACTCGCATTCGATATACATGTACGCACTGCGAGGTTCCTGGTGAAGCAACCGTAGTTCTCTACGGCTTCCACCTTCGAAAGCGAGTTCGGTTTTTCAGAACCGAAAAAACAAAACGAACTGGGAGAGTCAACGTCCCGACGGAAAAGCATCGAGGCGATGGGGTCACGCGCGTCGCTTCGGGAGACTCACTCCGGGATGCCGCTTTCCCGGAGCTCCCCTGCGCACATCCCGACGACTGCAGGATCGCCGCCTCATTTTTGAATGTGGTGGCCGTGTCCGATCCGCCCCCACCGTTCCTGCTCTGCTTTTCCGGATGTGGGAACATGGATGTCGAGGCACATTTTTCTTCCCGGGCCATCCAGCTCGCTCTCTCGCAGGCTTACTGGATGACCGGCGGCGGCCGGAAACGCTGACTCATGACACCCTTGAGCTCCGGATCCGGTTCACGCCTCATCCTTTTGCCAACGAGCTCCTGACCGGCGGGTAAAAGCAGCGAGTGCAATCAGCGGAGTCGCCATTATCACACCTTCATGTTGGGAGTCGGCCCGCGGGACTCTCCCGTCGCTCCTTCATCGCATGACAGATTAAATCTGAGAATTTCATCGCCGCGGGAGAAACTTGATAGAGAAGCGGACGATCCTGAGGATGAACATGGAGGCTTGTTCCACATGGAGGATCCTTTTGTGACACTAACTTCAACCTTCTCAGCCTGTTCTGGAGAAGAAAGGAGATTTTCGTAAATAGTGTACGATTGGAAGTGTGTCCGATGCCTGAGGCTTGTTCGCGCCCGACGGAGAGCAGAAAAGACTCGGGGAATTCTGCTGTATGCTGTCGTCGTCTTCACATAGCGAGGTGCAAGGTACGCGCTCGCAGGAAGAGTGGAAATAGCGGAAGGAGGCTGCAACGGATTTGCGGGAGTCTGTCCCCGCCATTTTCCCCACGAGCGATTGTTACAGAGAAATCTTTGATTGACGATCTCGGAATCGCTATCGAAGGATTTGGTCACTGTTTACTCCACTGCCTCCGGCGATTCCTTTCCGAATGTTGTCTCTTTTTCTCCAGATTCGTTAGCTGGATTCGGAATCCTATCCAGGCGAATGAATCATGCAGCTGGGACTTCGATTCGGGCGTTTTCGGGAAGAGAAGGGTTCCGAATGAAGCGGGAATATTCAGCTTGAGACCGCAAAAACCCTGCGGAGAGTAATCAGGGAGATCTTGAATCGCTCAATAATTCAATGGGGATCATAGGCTACGGGAGGCAGTCGAGTAGGATTCGAGAATTAAAACGGCAGGATTGAGCAAGGGCTTAATCGACGCCTAGGGAAGACCTCTATCGAAAGCTCCTCGGCATGAATTTATCTTCCGGGATGAGAACCCAGCCGATCGCCGTAGAGCCGGGCCGCTAACGAAGAATCCCACGTAGGTACAAAAACGATCGAGAATCCGCCTCGACCGGAAAGGTCCAAAAGACGAGAGAAATCATACCGAAAAGGTCGCGTGGGTCGGAGGAAAGCTGGAACGGGCTCCGAGCTCTCACGAATAATTTCGGGAGGAAAAGCGCGAAGAGAGTCAAGGACGATCCGACATCCGAAGGGAGCGCGAGTGTGAACCGACTGACAGGCGAGAAAGGAAATATCGTCGATTTGTGATAAAACGCGCAGATAACAAACGGAAGTTCGGGAGTGGAGAGCTTCGAGGATATAGCTCAGGGAAGTCGATCATCCCTCTGTCGCGTAAGGCTGCTGCGGGGAAACCAAGACAAACGAAGGGTCGAGCGCGCGTCGCAGAGGAGCAAGAAGTGCCGGAGAAGGCAAAAAACAGTGCCGAATAAAAATAAGGAGTAGCAGCAGGGGATCCGGAAGAACAAGGCAATGAGCAAGACAGTGCGAACGAGAGACAGGACGACAGGCAGTGGCGGGAGGGTGTGAAGGAGGAAAACAGGATCCGGAACCGTTAGAGGGGGGAATTGCAATACAAAGAACTCGGAGCTCAATAAAAACTAATGAATTATGAATGGATGAGCGGAGTACAGGGGATATCGAGAGAGAGAGAGAGACGGGAGAAGAGATTCCAGAACAGGGTAGAACGAATACCGAAAAATGCGTCGACGAAAAAACCTTCCCCGAAGGTTCACAGAGCTTCGCAGGAGTAAGAAGTGTTTCTCTCCGAGACGTGATACTGGATCGCTCAATCGGGACGAAGATCGGACGCGTTTCCATGTTCGACCATCGGGGAATCAAACTCGCTCGATTGAGTTCAAGCAGAGCTGCTGTTCAGGAGCTGCGAATGTAATTGCCTGATCACGACCGCTATTCCAGCAAGCTGTTCGGTGGCGTGAGGTGGAAAAATTACAATCGACGGCAAACCACGGAGCCTATCGAGTGACATTTCATCCTCTGCGGTCGTCCTATCTAACTAGTCGGATGAGGATTCTGCAAGAATTCCGATGCAGCAAGCACTCCAGAGCACTTGTACTCGTTCCGTGCCTGCGAGACATAGACGCTCGTGGCTAGGTCATTGAGACGGAGGGGGGACGCGGGCGAAGGAGCAAGAGAAGTGCGGCAATCGGAAGGAAAGGCGCTGGGGAGCGAATGGCGTGCCATCGAGCAGTTCGTACTCTGCAGAGCCCTGAGCACCGGAATTCACCGAAAAACACTCATGGTGATTCTCTCGCCATTTTCCCACCTCTCGAGTCTCGGTTTTCGAGGATCGCACGGTGAGGCTCAGCGTCGAATCCGAGGGCGATTGTTTTCTCTTTGTCTTGATGATATCATCAAAATAATTCTTTTCTCGAGCATTTCTGCTCTCCAAATTGCTCCTCAGAATCTCGAAGAGTTCGAGTTGTACATACATAGATGTCAACGAGGAACTCTTCGTTCGTCCAAGAATAACTTTTCCAGTCGTGACTCTAGAAATCAAGATGACGGCTCGGGTGCCAAAGGTGAGCTCGATGATCCGTTCCCCGATCAAGCCCATGAAAGGAACCCTTTGAGGCCGCCCTGTCATCGGATCGGAGCGCTTGGAATCACTTTGAGATTAGAGCGGGAAGAGTTCCATGACGCGGTGTGTCAAATTAAAAGTAATCATCGCCTTTCTGAGAAGAAGGTGACATTCCTGAATAGACAGTTCGCTAGGGCCTCCGCTTCGAGATGCAGCGTCGAGCGAGTGACCCAACTCGTTGATGACTCCCCAAAGGGACATGACGCTCCGGCTCCACCTTCGGATTCAATTCCGCAAACAACTCCGAAATTATGGGAACGGCGGAGTATCTCGTGAAGAATCTCTCTCGAAGTACTCGAGCTGTATGCTCGGAGTCTTGCGAAGCACTGTTGAGCGACCATCAGGATACGGATCAGGATCGAGACAAGGGGCTACAATTCGGAGCGAATCGAATCGAGGGAGCGAGTCATGGTCGATCCATTTTTCTCGCCGATTCTCCTCTTTCCCTTAGCCCGCTGAGGCGTCGATGCTCGAAGTCCGTTGATGTGTTTCGAACATTTATCATTAATGCCTGGATGACTGAATCGACATTCTGCTCCCGTTCGTGCAGGCGTACCTCAAGTGCTCGAAGCTTTCGAGTTGAGAGGCAGAAATCCTCTAAAAACTTGGAAGCTTTCCCGCAAGATATCTGTTATTTTCTACCCGGTGTTGTTCTCCCCGAGGTTCAACCTGGCGCCTCACTGAGCCTCTCCAAGCATGTTCGTAGAGTACAAATGCTTTTTCCTCTCTCTGCTCTCTTTCAGTGAGGGAAGAGCGGAGATTGGCGATAGTGGGTACAGGTCCGAACGTCCGTAGCACGCGAAGGAATTCCGCAGAAGGTCGATTTGGCGGATATGGATCGACAGCTGTGAGAGCGGAGAGGATGGAGATCTTTCTCCGTCTGCGGGTGTCTCGTCCCCGACGCGATCAGAAGCCAAACAATCCAAAACGGAGCGACAATAACTGGTTTCGAAAAAGTCATCCATCGAAAGTCAAGCGAGGCAGGCCATTTTGATGGAGAGCCAATCTCCTCCATTCCGAGAACGAGTGTTGAAACGCACTCGGTCCCACCCATCACACAGCTCCGTCAGGGCGCCTGGCCGATCGGCAAAGGTCATCCGGTGTCAGAGGCGAGGTGATAGGCGAACTTATCTCAAAGTTTCTAGCTTGTTTTTGGTTTTTCACCAAGTGTCGGTGTTCGGTGCCCATCACCAAGGCATTCCATCGCGGGAGTAACGTCCGTAGGTCGCATCAGCATCTGCCGGCGGGAGACGTTCGACGGGTCTGAACGCGAAAAGCGGCCGAGGGATCTCTTCGAGGGATCGGATATCATGGAAGCGAACAGCGGAGAAGTCGAATTCGAAGATTGAAAACGGGGGAAGTGAGAACGGGAAACAGGAGAGGACGTCGAGACAAGGAAATATTTCCCCGAAGGGAAAAAGTCCCTTCACAAGAACGAAATGAATCATACACCCTCACGCACAGACACAAACTCGCGTCGAGACGAGGAGCGACGGTGGAGAGGAAGGTGAACGCGCGGGGCGAAGCCAGAGGGAAGAAGAAGACGACGAGGATGACGCTCGAGAAATAGAAGAGGGAAGAGAGACGTGGCAAAATTTATAGATTAGGCTTTTGTTCGTCGACAACCATGCTGTTTCTTTTCCGCGTTTCCTCCCTAGACAAACTGACAGATAGACCGTTCGCGAAACAGGCAGCGAGACGGACAGACAGACAGGCAGTCAGTCAGTCAGACAGCTAGACCAAGCCCCGCTTGCGGATATACGATGGTGAACGTAGTCCGTCAGGCATGGACGCTCTTACGGAGCAACGCAAGGTGGGGTGGAACTATCGGCGGCTGAGAGAGTGGACACGGAGCGGGAATCGGGCGGGTAGGCGAGAGATATTGACGGCTATTGTTACCCGCCGGAGATGGTCCGCGGAGTTCTGTCATTGGAACGGCAGGTCGGCTGTCCATCGTCAGTTCTTCCTCGGATCTCGCTGGACGACTTTGATGGACGGCGCTTGCAAAGTCAGCTCCCAGAAGGACCAGTCAGACACCTCAACGAAATAGGTCTGTGATGACGTCGATCCCGCCAAGACTACGGCCGTCATCAGTAGCCCGAAACTGGCAAACCCCCAAGCCTGGCCGGGAGAGCGACGATGCGGGAGAAGCGAAAAAAAAAGAGAGAAAACGGGAGACGAAAGCTCGAGGCTCCGGGAGCAGGTAATCCAGGGACGCTCGAGAACCGTGCTGGATATCACTTGCACGATACGTGTGAGGTCTTCATGTAAGTCACCGCGAGCTGAGCTCGACAGCGAGCGCCGACGCTTCGACAGAGCGAGGAATAAGAGAAAACCACTTCGCTAGCGTATTCCGTTATGATGCGAGCGTTCTCTCCCCTGAGACTGCTCCTCGTGGCGTTTAAAGATTGTATTGTGGTCCCAGGGAGAGACTCCGGCGAGGGAAGAAGCGAGAAGGAAAAAGAGTTTTTGCTGAGACCGCACCGACAACGGGGGGGAGCCGGTCTCATATCCAAATGCGTTCGTCTGTCTGGCTGTCTTGCCGAACGTTTGCCTGTCTCTCGAGTAGTCAGTCCGTCAGTCAGTCAGTTAGACTGACTTCAGATCTGCCTGACTCTGCGTCGAACGAGCGGGCGAGCGTCAGTCTTATGCAGCACATTACGTGGAGTGAATTTGCATTTGCATCTACCAACTGAGTCTAGAAGTCGTTTGCTGCACCCAGTTCTGTTCGGGAGCTCACTGGTAGGCTCACAGTCAGGTTGACTTAATTCTCTCGCGAGCGAAGGCGGAATGGAATGCTGAGTTCCTCTTCGCGATAAAGTGAAGTTGTCTCAGGGTCGTCACATTGGAGGCTAGAATTTGGAAAGGAGGGGTGGATTCGCAAACAGTCATCACTCACCTGATGCGCCTCCAGGGCACTTCTGCACGTAAGCCTTTCCGGCTCGAGTCCAATTCCAGTATAGATTCCTCGCCGTCGTCGGAACACAGGATAGTGACTTTGTCGTGTCGACGTAGTCGCTATCGGGATTGTCTTCCGTGGGGACTGAAAAAGATTTTAAATGAAATCAGCTCTCCGGGTGCGAAGGGAAGAATGCCGAGGGGAGGGATACTTTTTGGAAACTGATTCTCTCGATAACCCACGGTGTAATATTGCAAGCCTAAATGTTTGCAGATGACGGAGGCAGTGGCCGCTGAACGCGATCAAGAGAGGGTCTCTCTCGAAACCGCCAGCGTGGCGATAAAAATGACCGCTCTCGTCGGGTGGCAGACCGACATATTCCCCAGAAACACTCTACGTGTACTCCGAAATCCATCAGACATCATGGAGCATAGGCAAGTGCGCAAGAACTACACTCCGGGGTCGCCAACCCTCTGGCTTTGTTTAATTACTATCGTAGGTGGGCACTTGGCGGAGCGGACGGACAGTAGAACAATACTGCGGGGGGAGCCGAGTGAGTGTATGTATGAGTCCGAATGTGCAAGCGCCGAAAAGGGATGATGTCCACAAAACAATGAAGTCAGACCGCTGCTCTAATGTCGTGCCACTCGCTGTGTAGTGGTCGCTGCTGCTCCTGCAACCTTTATGTCCAGCCTGACCACCGAAGGTATTTCAATTATGGCAGCTCTCTCCGCTCAGACCTCGGCCCCGACGACTGATAGCTGACTGTTTGTCGGCATGTCTGTCAGGCGGACGAGCACAATAAGAGAGCGTCTACGCGAGAGTGGTAAGCCACGGCTGTCCAACTTTGATAGGAGGCGAATACCGATCGAGCGAACATGGGCTGGTCATCCGGTCGAATATCGTTGAGGAGGAAAATTAGAGGATAACTCGTTCGGAGGATCAAGCGAAATACGGCCAGCATTTCAAGGAACCGCGAGCCACGACCAACCGAAGAGCCGATTTCTGAAACGCCATTCGGCACGTAAGAGCTCTGTGCACGTCGCAGTCAAGGAGCCATTATCAATTATGGAAGCAGGCTCTAACATCCGAGAAACTGGCACGAGCTCATTCTCCTGGTTAATATTTCGCTCGAATGTTCCCACAAGCTCCTCGGAGTGGTAGCACTTGCCACGCGCGAACTCTTTCGAACAACTGGGGCAGCGCGGAGGCGAACAGAGAATTTTCAGAAAGCCATTCTCTCTGTTTGAATTGCGCTGTGTTACAAGGGTTGAAACTGAGTTTGGACTCCAGTCACAATGTTCCTCTCTGAGATCGCTTGAGTCTTTTACTCTGAGCTGTAGACATACGGGAAACTTCGTCTCGATTCACAGATGCTAGTTGTCCGGGGTAACCCGCGGCAGTGGTGGAGCCCGTGAGCATGCCTGGGGGACGGCCCGCAGAGTGACCATTACCCACGTCACCGCTCACGTCTTCTCTCTCGTGCTTGATTGGCACTCGATGGAAAAAGTTTCGGAAAATCCACTCACAAGGCGCAGGACGCTCCGGAGGCAGCATCGGCTCCTGTGCGAACCTCGGCGTCGGGGGTATGCTCGCGGTCGTTGTTTGTACCGCGGTGATTTCCGCTGTTGGAGGCATGGACGTCGTTGTCGTTGACGTCGTTGTTGGCGACGTAGAGACGACATCTTCCTCTGACGAATTCCGGATCACCGGCTGAGCCGTCGTCGTTGTTGTCGTCGTCGTCGTCGATGAAGCTAAGGACGCTGCAAAGATGTAATGCTGATTAGTTCAAGATTGATCTCCGAGCTGTTCCCGGTTCCCGAAGTCTACGATCCGCCATCGATGCAGTTCACCCCATTGGAGGTTCTCCGGGGCAGCGGAGCATCGAAGATGGTCGCAGACTCGCCGCGCGCTATCAGGTTTAGGTAAATTGATCTCTTTATGCGTCATCGTGGTAATCAAGCACTGTTCCCCGATCGGTATGATTTCGCTTGCGCTCGAACAAGAGCAAACACTCGGTCCTCAACCCTTGCTTGGTTCGCGAGTCCCTCTCCTGAACGCATATTTGAAGAGCTACTCGATGAACTGGATGCGGATCACGGCTGTCCCCGCGTAACTCGATATTTTTGTACATTTAATTATTTTATAGAGATCTTCCCAAATCTGAGCGCCAGAAAAGAGGATATGTCGATCGGCCGACCTTCCGTTTTGATACGGCGGTCTAAAGCAAGCTTGGAGAACTCGTAACGCAAGCGGAGCGCAAGGGAGCAGAATAACAGGGGAAAAGAATCTTCAGCGCGCTTCGCGCCTCCCAGCCGCGCAGGGGCGTTCCGAACGGCGCAATCATCCGTCCAACAAGGCCGTGAGCGTCGCTCAAGGGCACGGACGTATTAAGTAGTTTCACTCGGAAATTCATAATCGACAGCGAGGCCCGGGAGCGACAGATGAAAAGGAAGCGGACCCACCCCTCGGAGTCACTCTCTAGAATTCCAGTGAGCCCGTCGGGATCACTCGCGTCCGCTTCCAGTCCACTAAAGAATGGCCGCATGGGATGAGCTTTCGCGAAGATAGCGATTAGCTCTGAATGAAACAGAAGAATAACACGTGAAGGCAGTTTTCTACGCCACAACGGTTGACAGCTTAGCTATCTCCCCCTCCACCTTATCCCTCCTTATTCTGATCTGCTGCCTAGATCGTACGGATTCTACGAGCGTCGCGGACGCGTGACTCCACATTCCTCCGAGCTGACTGTGCCCCGTCGGAAACGACGGGATCCGAGAGTAAGTTCGAATTATCTCTTTCAATAAATTCGAAGTGCTTCGAGGTGCTTCCTCAGAGTGAGTTCGTCCCGCCTGAAGCTGTCGCTTTCGCTGCTGACATTTCCGGTGGATGTAAGCATTGCACCGCTGACCGTCACGACAGCAGCTATACATCTCGAACTTTCTCTCCCCATCGGCTCGAGATAACGTCATTCTCCATTCTTCCCGGTGGGTCGACGTTTAGTCGTTGTGATATTCTCCCAGAGACAGACACTTCGTTTTTTCTTCCCTCACCGAGGTGACTTCCTCCCCATCTCGCTCAGCCCAAGCGAAGCTTCCATGCGCTCGGGCGGTAGCTCGGTCAATTGCTTCGTTCGTAGTGCAAGGGTCGAATAGAGACGCCGCCGTCTACAATGTTCTTATCTGAAATGTCGTCGGCTCTCTTGCCTTCTTGCCAGACCGAGGCCGCCGCCGGAGCCGTGAACGACGGGTCGTCACGGCTGCGCGATCTGCAAACGAGGGATCGACCTCGCTCGTCGATATCTTTCCGATGTCGTAGTTGACTTGCGCCACCGCCGACATTTGCCTCCTCCGCCTTCGTCTCCCCGCTGTACTCTTCGAACTGAATCTTCGACCGTCCTACCGCTAGGTCTCCGCTCCCCGTCCCGTCATCAAATCAAGCGCGGACGACGCTGCCGCCGCCACCGCCGAATAAGCCCCCGCCACCCCCCCCCCCGATAAGCAGCCGAGCGACTCGAGGGAAAATCAGCTCGGGAACTTGCAGCGTTGCACCATCAGAATGCGCGTCACATACCGTTGGGATGGAAGGAAAATTACTGCAGTCGTGAAACTGTCGTTCGGAAACGCCACACAGTTTTTCAAGAGATTTCAGGGAAAGATCGTCGGAACCCTAGAAATCGAAACTATTCGTCGAAGAGAGGAGCGGAGATTCGTTCGAATAGATACTTTCGTGTCCGTCGGAAGGATCTCAAGATGCTCCACACGGAGGTCGACGGGAGCGGCGGGAGCGCACGATTCGCTCTCGGCTCTCCTTTCACACTGTTCTCCAGTGAAGCTGCAATTAGTGAGCAGCAACTCGTGGATGATTGATGCTGTGTGATAGAATGAGGTTCCGGACGGGCTAATTCGATTCAGCCAATCTCGAGGAGGCCACCGCACAAAAGCAATCAGTTGCCGAAAATCCTCGTTCCTCGCTCGCCCAATCGCGCTCATCCTGTTTCCACGCTCACCGTACTTGGCTTACCGGTTTTCTTCAGTTACGTTTGGTAAAGCGAGCACGTTCGTCGCCAAGCCAAGTAAAAGCAGCCTATTCTGCTTTCATTCCCCTTTTGCCTCGTTCATCGTGCGTCATCGACTTCGTTATATCATCTATCTATCTACCGTCCAGACAGTTCCATCGGAGCCATTGAGCAATAGCGGCACCGATTGATCCTCCATCAATTCGAAAAACGATCCTCCAATTGCCTTTCTCATGAATGCCTTAATTGATCGGATCACTACTAGTGAACTCGGAAGAGATCGAGAGGAATACTCTCTCTCGCTCTGTCCTACCAACTCGAATCTCCGCACGAGCGGACCCAGTGACGCGAATAAGGGAAACGTATCGTTTCGCGAGTTGACGTTCGTCGCGAGACGAGCCGGATACGAATTCGTGTTTGGCGATCGAGAGTCGCGCAATGCCGGCGATAAAGTCCCAGCTGCTAGCCGTCATCAACGTTTTCGGAGTCGCCCCCGAAACACTGTCGCCGCTACCACTGCGTCGCTGCCATCGCCCCAGAGAAGGAGTTGGAAGAGACAACGACGGCTGCGAGACGACGAATGACGCATGACTCTGTTTTCCCCCTAGCGACTGCAGAACGGCGGCAACGTTAACGAAAAGGGACGGAGCGCTGCCGGAGGCTCGTTCAAACATGTCTACGCATATCAAGCAGGGACAGTCAGTTGACAGGGAAACAAGCTCTGAATGGGGGATACGAAGACGACTTCAGAATAAAGAGATACAACTGCTACAATTGAAAAAACGCTCCGCTTGAATCCTCTCCCTTACGTCAGAGGTCAAAGCAATACCACAAGATGATGCCCGGATTCCGTCGATGCGGGCATTCGGTAGTTCCCCACGCGAACCCACCAGCTTGGTAAGATAAGTCCCCCCCTTCTCCGCTCATTCATTAGCAAGACGTTCGCGAAGTCTTATTATCGCGCTCTTTATTCCCCGTGTTGACATCGGGAGACCCTCGTCGCGTGAATAAAAATTGTTTGTCTCCGGAAACGAACGAATACTCTCCGAACGGTGATTTTTGCCCGCAGGACGGGCACGGCGACTCGAAGCGAGCAGCTGATGTTTTAGTGCAACGTTGGCGAATAAATAAATTTTTGACATTTCCCGTCAGTTGGTCCACGACTTGGCTCTGCTGAGAGACGAGCCGAGTTTTCCGAAGCGTGAACATGAAGACTTAGAAGACCTGAGCGAGTGGTTGAGTGGGTGGGTGTATGCATGGATGGGTGGATGCATGCATGCAGCCACGCTTGTGGGCCCTCTCGAAGACGCTCTCGCACTTGGTACACAAGAGCGCATAAAAATACAATTCTCCTCGCTACAGTACAAGTGTGCCCGGATTCGCCGGACTCGAGTCGCGGTGGTCGCGACGTTCGTTCATTTTGACACGGCATCACAGCTTCTGCTAGTCGAAGCACTTCGAGGAAGAGAAGACCCGGAGACGATCGGCGATTCCGACGAATCGCAGAGCTCCAAGGTCGTACATATTTCGTTACAGGTGAGGCGGTGGTGAATTTGTCACAATAGGTGGAGGATCCGCCGATCTTAACGACATACCAGCCGCAATAAATGCCACCAAATATAAATAAAATACAAACGAAAAGACAAGATGAACATCATCTCCGGTCATCATCCTGTGTGCCAAGGGCGAAACGCTTCGTTCCAGGGTGCGTCCCGCCTGCCCACCCGCCTGCGTTGCCGCCTTTCCCGGCTCAATTTCCCGCTCCCCCTCCCCCTCCCCCTCCCCCTCCCCCTCCCCCAAAGTTTCCCCCAACTGCATTCTTCTATGGGTGTACTTGGCCAAGTACGTTCCCTTATTTCTCCCCGCTGTTCCTCATGAGATGTGAGCGGCAGTGGCTTGCAGCTCGGCTGGTCCGTCCGTCCCCGGGTCTCCCGTTCGAGATATGTTATAAATATTAAAGCAGTGACGTGTCTTGCCCACCACCCGCAGCTCTTTTGCTGAACTCTGCGGGACAACTTTTCAAATTTTCACAGGACACGCGTCCTCGGTCGACGATTTCTTGAGCGAATGCGAGCAAGTCGTCTTCACGGGGAACCAGACACGAGAGAGGGGAAGATCAAGGAAGGAAGAGAGCGGAGAATGACCGCGAGACGAAACCAATAGGCATCGATAATGGGATCATGGGTCCGCCGCCGTCGCCGCCGCCGCTGCTGCTCATTTTGCCTAGCAGTCCGCTTGGCTGAGCGAGAATCGCACGTGTCGCAGCGGTTTTTAATAAGAATGATTAGATTTATTGTTGTTCGTTTATTCCAAGCCGAGAAGTATCGCTCAAAGAAAGCTGCTCTACCATGAAGTGGTGCGATGAGTTCAGAGTCTCGAAATAGGTGCTTCGGGGCCAGCACAATTTTTTTCTCGCCATTCCCCCGTCCCAACAGCTGGATGCCGGGCGTCGGGATATGGGAGGTAGAATGGGAGGGTTTTGAAAGTTGACTCCACGTTGATCCGCAAAATTCTACAGCGAGCTCAAGAGGATGAAGGACAGACTATGGTGAGCGTCGATACATACGCACTTTCTCTTTCCTCAAGGCAAGCATGGCAGACTCGATGGTGGAAGGACAGAGAGCGGTCTTGTGGGGGATATTAAAAACTTTTTCTCCACTCGCTAGGCATCGTTGCGAGCGAAAAGTCAGAAAAATCGAACACACCAGATCCACTGGCAGGTTTTGTCGACCCCTCGTCAGCTGCGGACAACCTCCAGTTGATCCGCTACGCCTTCCAGCCCACATCCCTTAGAAACTAGGTAGCTCGAAACTTTTCATTCATCCTTTAAGCTCCTCGCTCCCCTCCCCGTCTGGTTCTGTCGCTCGCAGATTATCAACGAGAGAAAGAATATCAATCCAAGTGAGACGCAGAGAGCGTGATTCCGGATATTTTTTATCCCGAAAAGAGGCGGAGCTCCCCCGCCGTGTCGTCCCGCTGCGCGAGAAGAATCTATCACTTTTTCCACGCGAAACTCACCGAGGGTACAGTTGTACTGAACTTCCAGATACTTGATCGTACCCGGACACGGATCATCGAAATTTTTCGCTGAGACCTGCACACTACAGGACTGCTTGTTCATACACCTGCAAGGATTAAGGAATGGTTTTAGAAGCTGTGAATTGAGGGATGCATTTCTCCGGAGTCTGACACACGTCGCCCCATATTTCTTCCTGCTTCGGTTGCCGCTTTTGACAAACGATGAAGTGCAACGGAAACACCACCGAGACAGCTAAGGCGAACGGTGGCGGAGGGATCCGGTGGGGGAGAATATCAAGCTCGGATCAAAAAGCGCTGACACAATTTTTGGGATCGCGATGCGTACGCAGAAGGGGAGCAGGAATCTGCTTGCGAATTCAAGCTCGCAAGAGTCGTTCCGATCGCGCAGAGACGGCACAGCGACTTCGAGCACACGCAGTGTGTGAACCCGTTGGGAGCCCGACCGGCTCATCGGGAGCGACGGAAGCAAATCCACAAGGAAGCCAAAAACAGGAAGGCAGACTGATTCTCGAGGCAACAAACGAGTCGACTGACCGACCGATGGTTGGATCAGCAAGACAAGAAAATCGAGTTGTCCAAACATGGCAATTCGTCGCCAAGTAATCCCCGCTGCATTGCTTCAGGCCTTCTTTCCTCTCTTCATTCCTTCCATCTGAGCATACCCTTCCAAGCCTCCTGGACAAGCCAGTGCCCATACCAAGTGGATATTACAGACTGTCGCGTACTGCCTCCGCTGTCGCCCTCTTCTCAGTACCCGTAAACCTTCCCGAGAGGGTCGTCGACCGCTTCGGCCTAACATATAGACTCCTTCAGAGGGGGGTTCCCGTGCCGAAGTGAAAACAAAGACCCACTGACAGACTCTCCGCTCCTTATTCCTCGCCGAGTATCGAAGCAGCCCGAGCGTCGACCTTTCACCAGCAGGAGAGCTTCCGAGCTCACCGTGTGAAGGAGGAACGGTCGGGCACACAATCGTTGTCGGTGTTGATCATGAAGAAAATTAGTTCCCCTACCAATCCTTGAAATGAATCCTCTTCTCCTCCACTAAGGTGGCCGGAAGCCCCTTTCGAGCAAACACTCTCTCTCTCAGGGAGCGAACTCTGCTTGACGTGGTGGTGTCAATTGCTCGGTTTGATTCTCTAAGACCACTAGCAGCCTGTTGTTCTTTTCTGCTCAACAACTTGTCGGACTTGTCGTCCCAACAAGCCCCGCAGGAAATGAGGAAGAGGAAAGGAGAGAGCAAGGCTCACGATACGCACCGTTTCTCCATGATGAGATGAGACTTCCACGACATGCAATTGACGGACATGTCGATTTTGGCCTGAGGATTACAGATGCTGACACTGAGACGACCATAGTTGGCTCGTACCAAGTGTATGACGTAATTCTCCTTACACGCAATGTTCAGGGTCATTCCCTCGCATGCATACTCAGTTTGGTACTCTATCCGGTCTGAAATAAGAGAAAAAGAGGGAGTTAGTCGGGCTAGGAGCGTGGTACCGCATTTTATGGGCGCTTTTCAGAAGGAAATTCTCTCATTCGAGGCTTATGAAGTGTTCGGAGGAGCAGATTCTCGATGACAGAGCTCGTTCGGATTCATTTACTGGCTCTCGGCCCATAATAGCGAGCGGGGTCATACAAGTTGCAGTCGGGACTGAATTTTCCAAGAAGACCCTGGCTCAGTTTTGCCAGGTCGGAGTCTCGCTCACAGATATTGCTACGGTCGGAGGGCTACATCCACCTGTCACGTTCCCTTTTGCCTTCGAGCGAGCGGGAAAAGCGGGCGACTGAGAGATTCAGAGGAAAATACTAAGAGACATCATAAGATTCTCGAAGGGAACGTCTCACTCCGTCGCCACCACTCCCGCGCCGTTCAATATTAGCGGGAGCAGCTGCCGCTCGGTGCAGGGTTACGCCTCGTCCATAGCAGGGATTTCTCTGAGACATTGAGACGAATTTCACCGAGTTCGACTGTTGTTCTGGGTGGGATGGGGACTATCCTGCAGAACGAAGTAGACCTGCGCACGGCAGGACAACTCGGAACACTCTCCCGCAGTATCCATCGACCAAGTGATAGAGAAACTGAATTTGAGTCTCCTGAGGGTTCCAATGCATAGGAACGAGGGAGAGGAACAATGCGAACTGAAAGTTGTACAGCTGAGCATCGTCGTTGACAGTTCACTTTGGATGTGGATAATCCGGAGGAACAGATATTTCAGGAGGAGACGAAAAACGCGGTAAGAGCTCTTTAGCGGTGAGAGAAGGCTCGGACGTGTTCAATGGGCGAGTCCACGAGGGGAAAACGCATTCCTTCTCGGGATTTGGGAGTTTCCTCTGAGCTGCTACCACAGGAGACAAACAAAATTCGCTTTCGTGATGGCTCGCCTCAGAGAGCAAGAGCCCACCGAGATGAACAAAGAAGGGAGGACGACAACGGCGGCGACGACGACGACGACGAGTAAGATTGACAGGACGCCGCCGTCGCAAGGAGGATGCGTTCCGCTGCTGCTCATATCATGCAAATGAAAACAAAGACTGTCGTCTTCGTCGCCCCAAACGTTGACTCGACCGTTTGCTCCACTCGCTTGCCTGGCTCCGTGTATCCTCGCTAACTGTCCTGGTCGCAGGCCCCCGGAATACGTCACCGCGCATACCGTCACGACAGCTCATGCTTCGTTTTGGTGGCGGAGTGATGCACCCGAATTGTTCGTGTGTGTAGAGCTAGCGAAGGCAGTGGGTTCGGGTGTCGGTGTGCACCGTTTCTCCAATCCACATAAAACGGACGAGTCCGCGAGAGAGCACACAACAAACGGGCAACAAATCAGATCCGAAGGACACAGCCGTACAAGGTGCACCCGAGGGCCGTCTGTCGAAGGAATAGAGCGGCCTCATAACTCTTCCAGCAGGACAACGACACGGCGGTCCGCATTCAGCGTGGGTAGTCCTTCTGGCCAGCCCCGAATGAGATTCTCGAGTAGCGCATGATCCCGAGGCTGGCCGGCAGAAAATGAGAGCGGGCAAATGTATTTGCCGCTCCGGTGATTCCCGGGGATACCCTGTCCGCGAGTCGGCTACGAAACCAGGCGAGGACTCTCCGCGGCGATGGAAGTCAGAGATGGCCGGACGCCACGGCGTCCTGAGCCGAGACTTCTCGGACAGCTACCCGGTCCGAGGCTCGAATGGAACGAGGAGAGCGAACGACAGAGTCCGGGGTTAGGAATTTGAAGGCGATCCCAATTCATCGAAAACGTCTAAGTCATTTTATTTCCGTACCTGACATTCACCCGATCGGCGCCCGCCTCAGGGACATTAGCTCACCGCGCTCTAGTCATTCATCTCCATACGTCCATACAACCCATCCAGTCAGACGCAATACGAGCGAATCGAAGAGCGGCTCTTATTCCTCTGTATCGATTTTGAGAGCGCGATGCTGCGCGACGCCTTCGACCTGACCGTCGGAGTCCCAGGGATGCCGGTGCTCCAGCGCGGCTCGAATCGACTATGTTCGAAAATTGCAGACATCACGCCAAGAGGAACACGAAATGACTTGTCACAAAGTGAGACATCACTTCTCTAGGGACGACTAGGCAGAACCGCGCCGGCAGCGGCGGAGACGTCTTCTCTAACGGCATCAAGTCCGACAGCAGCAACAACAATGACAATCGTAACCGAGACAACAAAGATTATTGAAATCGGATACGGGACCCGCGCCGGAGCGGGTTCCTCCTTCCGCCTCGTGGGCCCAAGCTCGATGGGATGCTGCTTGCTTACGTTTGTTCCCTTGAGACAAACAATTATATTCCTGTTACGTCGCAGCTGTGGCGTATATCGAATACGCCGGCGGAGAAGGCGCTACGGTCATATGACTCAGGAGCAGCGACGCCAACAAAGCTACCGGAGGATCGGCGGTTCTTCCCGCTGCTAATCGATCCGATTTCCCGAGCTGATGGAAAAACTCAGGTTCCCACACGCTCCGAAGTTATTCCCGCCGTGGAATTTGCTGGAGCCGCTATCTTTGGCGAGTAGTGAGGCAATATGGGCTCCACCTATGAGTCGATTCATCTATTTCGCTGCATCGGCACAGAGACCTACGAAACAGTATATTTGCATACCATGCTACCGAGCAGCTTCACTTCCGGAGTGGCGGCGGCAATCTCGAGGGTCGGGGGGGGGGGGCGAACGGCGGTAGCTAGTGCTGATGCCATCGCCACCGAGCACTCCGGCAAGCCAGGCGGGCTTACCCAGTCGGTCTCGCTTTTAAACTCACAAAGACACAATTTACATAAAAACACCCCCAGCCTCGCCCCTATTAGATTCTACTGGAAGCAGAAGCTCCAGTGCGCTCTCTGCCCCTCCTCCGCGACCGTCGAGGAAGAATGAGATATATAGCGAGCGGGAAAAAGGAAGAAAGACCAGGTCGGCCGGAAAAGCCCGGATTAGAGCCAGCACCGCTCCACAAACCCGTCTCAAGGCACTGCCGCCCCTGCGTCATGTGAGCTGTGTCTTTTCTTCTCTCCCGACAATGTGTATGCGGCCCTTGAATGTCCCTTCGCAAACCGGTTGGATGAGATCAACATTTTTTTTGTAGTGAATTCCTCAGTAGCGCCACGTGCGAAAGTCGTGAAATCTCCCACCGGGTACTTGGGATTTTCAACCTCCCAGCTGTTGTGAGGCCGTCCCGGGGCCGTGGATTTCCAGGCTCGGACTAATCGATTAGGTACTATTAATATCCATCGACCGATACCGGGCGGGACATCGGCATCTGGCTCCGTTGCAGCTCTTTATTCCCTGTCTCGGTCTACGTCAAGGTCCCGGCGGTATTAATCGAGTTAGTCTAGTCCCACATCAGAGAATCGCTCCCTGCGGGACTGGGGACGAAACCTAACCGCAAGGTTTTCCCGGATCCGACCGGTGTCTCCGCTCTTCATTGCTCTATAATGTGATCAAGACCCGTTCTCTCACTTGGAGAGCTATGTACTCGTTGTGAAAGGTCTTATCCTCTGGCAGAGTCCGCTTTGTAAAGAGTTAGACGAATCGGGCTAAACGCTGTTCAGCGTCGATGGATCCAGCGAAGTATACTGCGGTGGATTTCCGAGGTGAATCCGGAACCGCTCTCGAGCCTCTCTCTAGAGAAATTCCCTGACTAATCGATGGGGGCGGAGCAGAAGCTCATCCGAAATATTGATACTCAAGACGCCACGCGTTCCGATCGGGATCCGTACCTCTGTTCCGGGGAGATTGGGTCACTGGCGGGGGAGGAACAACTGGAAAAGATAAAAGGAAAACACAAAATCAACAAAAACTCTCCGAAGCTGAGTGATGACCAGGGACAACATAATATAACAGATGGATGCTCATGCAATAAAGTAAAGCTCGCCAGAAAAATGACTTGCGGAAAAACGAAAACAATTTCTCATGGAGAAGCTTAGATGTTCTGATTCTGGCGATGCCGCCGCCGTTCCGAATCCGCGAAAGAACACAAATAGGACGACTGAAAACCACTGTGGAACAACGAAGGCCGGCGAGCCTCCTCCGGTCGGATAGATGGTCGGAAAAGCCGGACTTGAGTCGTTTGTTCCGGATATTGAGGAATTTCGCGTCCCACCGAAGGGAGCCTATTTTGGCTAGCCGTCAAATCGACATTCGGTCGCAGCCGACGCTAAAGCTCCTGTTTCACTGTTCCAAACAACGTATTGGAAGCCCACCACCACCGTAGTCGACGACGACCTCGGATCCGTGCCGACAACCCCTCCCCCGACCAACTTTCATCCTCGACCTACGAATCCCGGAGTCCTCCGTCGTATCGCACGATGGAAAACGTTCAATAAATCTGTTTTCCCTCAATCGCTGCGGTTGTTATTGTTCGGGGATCGTTTGTGTCGTTGCGGTTGGAGAGGATTCCGACCGAATGGTTGAAGAGCACATTGTTGTTGCCTATGCCTACGGGGTTAGTAGAAATAATGAGGGGTGTTTTCGTTCCCTCGGAGCTCAAGGTGCGCTACTGGGACTCTCGTCGGATTTCCATGCGGAGAGCCTCGCTCCCGCACGCAACGTCTCTGAACCAGTTTGCTTTGATTGCAGTGACGGATTCGATGGCACTCGGTCGCGCCAAGAAGCCATCGTCCATCTCTCCGTGCTCGATTGTGAGTATGTGGGAGTCGTTCCAAGTATTCAGCCGAGACGATGCGAAGCCTCGTACTGCGACTAAAATGGAATCTCAGCGAGCCCGGCGACTCCTCGACATGGGTGAATCGAGTCAGCGCCTGCAGACAGCCCCTACAATAGAGACTCAGTCAGCTGATAGAGAGCACTCGGAGCGGCATGGCACTGAATCGAAATAAATATCCGTATAAATAAGTAAACACCGCATCAGTAGAAGTCAGGTCGGCTGGCTGGCTGGCCGGCCAGGGTATCGATCGCGCAGTGGCAATAAATCGTTGACTTGTTAGACGCTGCTCCACTCCAAATTGAGTTGCCTTCGCTAACAAATAGTGCAAAGTGGTTCCTCATTGGGGTGGGCTCTGCCACGCGAATCCAAATTTCTCATGGACGGTGACAGCGAGTTCTTGTTGATGAACATCGCCTGAGATTCAGTCGAAAATTCCACGTCTCTTCTAGACTGATGATTTCTCGCGTTTCGCAGCCGGCGACTCCCGCACGAAAGGATGGTCGACGGCACTCGATTAGAATCGGTTCCGAAGAGAACCATTCCATCCGATCGCGATCCCAGCCGCATACGTCGATGAAAATCGGCTCCGTATCATTGTATTTTATGATTCAAATCCCCGCTTCCGCCGATCGCGGGCTCTAATAAAGCATCGTGAGTTGTGAAGCGACACAGCTTTCGTCCGCCGGATTTTAGGGTAACTTCGTGAATCTATCACGCGATGGTAGGATGCGATTTGACCGTGAGCCGATAGTTACAAATTTCTTTCGCTCCATGTCTCTGGCGTTTTCCTTTTTCCCACCTTCTCCTCGGCTATTTGTTGCTTCTGGCTTAATAGGATTTCACAACTCGTCGGCCTGCATACGGGCTCCGATAAACTGGGTGGTTTTCCACGCAACATTCCTTGAGCACAGCCACGGCTCACGGATGAACTGCCGAAAAACTCGTTTTCGGAGAGTTTAAGGCCGACTCGGGCCGGACTGGATTGTCGAGCATTCTTTCCACGTTTGATCCCACATTCGTCTGTTCGCTTTCCCCATCGACTATGCCGTGTTGTTCTGTTGCAGAGTCGCCAATATTCGGCCAAAGAGAGCGAAGAGCAGTAAGCAGAACAGAGACCGCTGAAAAAAGATCGTTCTGACGCTTTCGTGACACTTCACACTCAGACCGCGACGCCGACGGAGGACTTCGGCTTCCATCAAGCCAAACAAAGTTTGGATTCTTCGTTTGGGTCGAGACATCGTCATCATCACCGACGTCGTTTGATACGGCTTGCTAAAGGGGAGTCGGAATAACGACTTATAAGAAAACGCTCACCGGTGACAGATCAAGCAGAGTTCAATTCGACATTTCAGTCTACAGACGGGTAGCGGGCGTATTTTGTCGACAGTTGTGTTTTTCTACCTTTTTCTCTCATTCCACTCAATCAGTCAGTCAGCTCGTCGTTTTCTGCTAGTGCTGCTGCATCGCTGATGATTTCTTTCAACTTCCAACAATGACTAGGGCAGAGACGGGCCGGCATCGACAGAATTTAGCGAAGTTCGTCTCGCTTGCAGCCACTGACTGAGTTCCGTGGAGACATCAAGCGAGAAAACCAACTCCGCCCCGGGGCAAAATTTTGTCAAAGCGAAAAAAAAATGGCGACCGACGACGAGTAATGACGCGACATTTCGATGTCGCGGGTTGTGGCTTCACGACTCCGCGTGTCGATTCATCTGCGTCTAGAACTTTGTGTCTACCTGTTTCTGTCGGCCCGCCCGCCCGCTCACTCGCTCGCTCGACTGCCTCTCGGTCCACCCGCGCCCACAATGAATTTCTTCTGGTATGAGCACGAAAGCAAGTGAATCCCCCGATGATAGTCACAGGTAAATGACCACAGGAGGAACGATGATGCCGTGGAAACGACAGAATAATCTGCAACCATCCGCACTGCGCGCGTTAAGCTAGAGAAAAATAATCATAACAATAACAGCGGCAGCAAAACGCCCTCAAGCCGCTGCTGCTGCCGCAACCAATTTTCCGCCGAAAAGGTGACCGTTGTGTCACGAGAACTCCGCCAAATATCTCTGATGTACTTCCAGACACTCGACGTTCCGCAACGCGCTCTTCCTCGCCACGCTCCTCCATATCGCCCGAGTCCGCAAGCGGAAAGTTCGGAGCACCGAGCGGAAAACTTGGAACGACGTTTTCTTGGAAATTCCGGCCCGAATTCCGAATGTGCGATCGATCTCGGCGGTGGTCGGAGGAGCCTGATTATCCTGCCGTACCTCTGTCGAGGAATCAAAAGTTGGAACCGCTTTAGGGTGGTACTGCGTGCGCCATTGGATCATTAGGTATGATGCTTCAGTTTGACGGTCGACGGACCTTTAGAGTCAATGGTTGTCGGAAATGGTCAACGGCAGGTCATTTTACAATTGGTCATCCGTACATCGAGTGAGCGAAGTGGCCAGTGGACGGATGGATGGGTGTCAGTATGTTCATCAGTCTCCGGCTCGTTACGCCGTCATTGAAGTGCCGAACTCCATTACGAGTGGAAGTTTTGGCTTGGTGAGGATCGTCCACCTATCCCGAAACGAAGCCACACCAGGCTTACCCATGACCGACGCTCGGCGCACGAGTCCGCTGTCTGGATCCATAGTTTCAATGCACACTATCGGGACAACGGCAAGTTCGAGAGATGAGCGCAAACTCAGAGAAAGCTACCCGGCCCGACGGATAGACGAATGAACGAACGAACAGATGAACGAATGGATGGATGGATCGTGGGGACGACGACGCAGAACTTATCAAACAGGAGCCATCGACTCGCAGCGTGACATATTACAAATTAGGTGGAGACCTCGCACGCTCCGGGAGCACACGTTCGTCATGGCCGTAATTACCCTAGCTCAGTTGTAGTCGTGTTCGTCGCCGTAGCGTTCGTAGGCTCTCTCGTGGTGGTGGTGGTGGTCGTCGGAGTAGTCGTCGCCGACATCGCGGCACTTGACATCGCGCTGGCGGGGCAACGAAAACGAAAACCGAAATCCATTTTACATCATTAGAAGTGGCCCGCGTCAGTCGGGGGGCTGTTGTGCTCTGAGCTCCTCGATGCCTCGCCTCGACGCAGGAGAATGGGTTGCTGGGATGAATATTTCGGAGACAAGCGAATGACCGGGCTCACTCGACCCGGCGAGGATCTCGCGGCCGTGCGAACCTGCGGCTCGAAGACCGAGTACACTCGCTGACAGCTTTTCGGCTTACGGCTCACAACAGGGCCCAGAGAAGGTGTGGACGGGACGAAGTTCAATTAATCGGTGTTTCTCTACCTCGGTCGTATCCTAGTTACATTTTCCGCCGGGCCGCCGGCTCGTCCCGAATATCTTTTCGCTCTGAATTTTCAATAACGGAACCGAATCCTCTGCTGTCAATTACCTCCGGCGAGATGGACCGCGGCGATTGTCGCTGTTCGCTCGTCCCCGTCTGGCGGCAGGTCGACCGTTCGAACGATCTGCCTGACTAGATGGCTGACTGGTGAGACACAAAAAGATCGTTGCCTGGACACCGTAGGTTCGATGGGTCGAGACGAGGGACCAAAGAGGAGGGCGCATGTTCCACATTCTTCCACATCTTTCACTTGTTGGGCACTTTGTTTGATGTTCTCGAGCTTCGCCAGCCTCGTCTGCGAAATTTACTCTCGCCTGCCTGGTTCAATATATTTCGGTACAGTAGACCGACCCCCGACGAATAAATAGAAGCCACACACCCAAAAACGAAGGTACATATATCCATGACAGAGGGAGGTCTGAGGTAGCTATTGCTGTCGCGCAATCTAATGCTCCGAAGAGACTTTTCAAGTGTCCCATAGCGTCGCCCTCGTTCCGTATGAGGGGTCGTTGACAGAGCACTCGAGTACCCACTCCAGGTCAACTATGTACTTTCTCTAGGGCTCGCATTGTTCCTCCTCCAATGGCCGAACATGGGGGTGATATCATTTTCAAATCTTCCGCGATAACTTCGCCTTGTGTCGCAGAGGATGGTCGAGGAAATTTCATGATCTCGACGGACGCCGTGGGGCAAGAATCCTCACGGATCGGGAAAATTCTCGGGCAAAGATGAATCGTATACCGCGCTCTTATATCATCGCTAGCGGGAAGGTGGGAGTCGGAGGCTGCTGATTGGAAAACACCCGAGAGGGAAAGATGGCCCCGAGTTAAGGGACTTTGCGAAGGATCTTGCGAGTTAGACAACTTATCGGATAGCGGCATTATAAAAGAGATTTCGTTCTCTGTGCCGTTCTTCTTGGTACCGTTTTTAGCTCGCATAGAATGATCCGATTAATACGCGCCCGATAGCCCGACGGAAATCGACATACTCTGGCGAGATAGCTGCTCGCTTGTCTGGATCCTCGTGTGCTCCGAGTCGATCCAATCAATATAATGCCCGAGTTCTCATGCAGATGTTATAATGATAGACAGGGGACACTCTCATCGATTTTACAACGACTTTCGTGATTCTGTTCCGAGCGTTTTCGTGATGGGTGCTCGCACCGCCTCCTGGAAAAGCGTCGAGGTCATTTGGAACCTCCGGGGAAAGATACCCGGTCGCTCCCGTCGCGGAAGAGCTGCGAACTACCTCATAATAAAATCGCCGCATTTCATTACCGTCATAATCGACGATGATCGCTCGAATCTGTGGCTTCAGAAGAAAGCTTATCGCTCGGGCGATACCACGACATCACGGAGGGTTTCCTCGTGAACCATTATCCATGGAATGGAAACGGTGCCGAACATTAAGATCGACGAATTTCGGAAAGGAAGGGATATGAAGGCGTCTCGCAAAGAAAAAACGATGGGGAATTTCCAGCGAAAATTGTGGACGTCTAAACGAATGAATGCACTGAGTCCAAGAAATGATAGTTCGGCTGCTTACTCTCGCACTTTCACTTATCGGGCTGAACGCATGCGCCAAGAGAATTTTTCTCTGAACCTAGTTACCCGATTCCCTGACCCTCAAGACCGCAGCTCCGTAAGTCAGGGGGTGAGAACGAGTGAGCGAATGTCTCATCGACTGGAGGCCGAGGAAACCTGAGAGTCGTCCTCTCTCCCACTCGTGAAACGGACGAACAATCGAAATCTGACCAAAAACGGACCGTTGCGAATGACGCCTCGCGTCATCTGATGAAGGAATGAGCCGAATACCCTGAAGGCGCCGATTAGCCCTCGTTGCTCGGCCGGCCGTCGTCTGTATTGGCCTGGAATCCCCTTCCGATTATGAAGTTTTCGCTACTCCAGGCTGTGCGTTGCACTCACGATGTCCGTCTTACGAAGAACGATGTCTCATGAGCGAGGCAGAATGTACGCTTCTTCAGTGCTGCTACGTCAACGGTCGACACGAGTTCGTTTCCGCCGACTCGCTTTGAAGCAGAGGAGTTGCAGCTCATTGATTTGCCGGCTCTGTCTCAGCCATCGGTTACCGCCCCAAAAAAGGCCTCTCTTCCCCCCCGCTGGAGTTTTGTGATTGAATCAGATTTTTCATTCACTTTTCTCTCGGATTGTTGGCAAAGCGACACCGGAAAAGCTATTGTGGTCGCCGTCGGCGGTCTCGCCCTCTTATCCATCCGAACGGACATTTATCCGTAACTTAACGCGCATCGATGGCGGGTCGGGCGGTCAGGGCGCGAGCTTGAATTTTCGGCGAGCAAGGCGGCATGAGAACAAGCTGCTTCTTGACCGGACACTTATAGCAGACGAATGGCCGCGATGGCTTCACTGCGCGCCTTCTGTCCATTTCGGCTTCCCGGAATCCGAGCACGAGGACAACGAGCGGAGTAGAACACAAGAGTAAGTGTCTCGTGAGGGAGAAATCCAAGCACCAATCTGCGGCTTAAATGTCTGCTCCGATTACTGTCGACCGGCGCGGCGTCGGCGTGGGTGGACGGCAACTCGACGGCGGCAGCGGCTGGCGGGTAGATGACGGGCTGGCGTTCTGGCGGATTGCAGAAGCAAAGAAGGGAGCGAGGAAAGGAAGACTACTCATGACGGCGTAATACATTTTGCCGAAAAGTGGTCACCGCGTAAGGAGAGGCGCTCTCCTGACAATGTCGGATACGTTCAAACGAAACCAGTTCAACCAATTTCTGCCCCGACTCCATTTCTCTTCCTGCAGCGCTCCGTTCGATGCCCGCGCCCATTGAGAGGGGCAAAATCTATTCTTTTTATTAGTTATTGTGGTTCTTGTTGTGGTAGTGGAACAAGGGCGGCGTGAACGACCACGAGCGTAGCGGAAAACCCTACAACCTGGGTCGACGAGAGCCACTCTTCAATCCAGACAATGCGACCGCGGAACAAAATATTTTTTCGGGTGGATTTCCGAATCGGAATGCAGCCGGACATCTCTTGAGCAAACAACGGTTCTCGAATTCTTGCAAAAACGATTATTGAACCAGAGGCGAATCGAATGCTCCGAAAGCCAGCTCAAAAATCGAGTGGGAGGTTTCGGCATGAAGAGAGAATTGCGCAGATTCCAGATAATGTCAGCGAAGTACCACAGACAGCAGACCAACGAGGGAGGAACAGTGTGATCACGAAGGCGGACAACAAGAGCTTCAATCACCTCAAATATATTGTCCGCGTGTGGAAACAACCGGAGCATTTATAACCCCGCTTAACAAAGTGATCGGTGACCTGCGCATCAGTGTCATCGACGGCGGCGTCTTCATCGACGAAACGGCGTTGCCAACGAGAACGAGTCTGATACTTCAGCCCTCCCGTGATCTCTCGGCACAGATGCGGACTATAAAAATGCCTCGATTCGTGAATTTTCGAATTTTATCCACCTAATGAGCGAATTGTGTCAAAACCACTATCGTCGGCGTCGGTCTGACGCATGGGGCAAAGGAAATTTCCGCGATTTAAGAAGCTCCACCCGACGGAAGACGGAAAGACGAATGACTCTCGCGAGGATGGAAAGAGCGACTTTCATCACTTAGTTTCGGCCACATGAGCCTCGATTGCCCCGATACCCCATATAGGTCTTTTCCGGTGCCTCTTTTCGCGAAAGTAGGAGGTCTGCGAGAGACAGCCAATATTAGAGAAGGAGGCGGTGATCGGTCAGGAGTCAGCAAGAACAGAAATAAAGAGAAAGGATGGACGATTCGTCAGCTTAGGGGCGGCTCAGAGTGACCCTGGCCATCGTCATCAGCACCCAAGTGATATCCAATGAAAGTGTACGGATCAATTGAAATACAATTATTTTATTTATCCGCCCCGAATCCGCGGGCTCTCCAGTGGAGCCTCGTCACCGGCTTGATTGCTGACCGGGTGAGATCGGTAATTCAGACAGATCAGAAGCGGGGGGCATGCAGAGGGACAAGAGGGGGATGTTCCCGTAGTCGCATCCGCCGTATATTCGCCAAGGGCCAACTTTGTCCTGAGAGGGAAGCCTTCGGTCAGGATTTCGCCAAGATTGCGCCAGACCGAAGAGGCTTACGTCAGGAATGCACGCAAACACTCACTCAGACTGCTAGCCAATATTACACGGACGTGGACGACGACGAAAGCGGCTCTCTTGATGAGTCGGCAAGCTTGGAGGAGCCGAGCCGATCTCCAAAATAAAAGCTCGATATCGATGACGACACCTTGCGCAAATGATAGCCTCCGAGGTCGTTGCCAATTCGTTCGAGTATCGATGCAGACGAAATCTTTTCCCTCTTTTTCGACCCTTAGAAAACATACGTGCGACGATTATCCGCGATCGTTCCCGATGTACTTTGAAATGCAGTCGGACCAATTATTGCGGCGGTCTCGGCAAACACGATCTCGGAATTGGAACCGAGGTATGCACCCGACTATTGAATGGAGTAAGTTCACGTTAAGCGAGTTTAGTCGAGTTGCGTCGTCGACTTCATCGCCTTTCGGTTGTCACGATGCGCGTGCCAGCTGGAAGTCAAGATCCGCGGGATTTACGCTCGGGGTAGGACCCCGGGAGTTGTCTGACCGAACCTGACCGGTTCGGGAGGTGGGCAGGAATTTTTCGTTCTGCCCCTATCCTTCCGTAACTGGAAATTCATACCCGGCGGAATAAACCATCGTATCCCGATACATCTACACATCGGGGCGGTCGATCTCGCGGCCTAAAACCCAATCGGTCCACCCGCGGTCGGCCGTGAAACCCGGATGAGCAGAAGCCGCCGAACACCCGGATCACGACGTGGACGGACGGGGGCTCGGAGTGACGGAAAGACGTGCTTCTAATTAACTCACGAGTGACTTCAAATCTGAATCGGCGTACTCTACTGAAACATCCGACCGATCGAATTGATGTCTTACTCCAGATCGACCTCCAACCGAACTTGCCGGTCGAACACCCACGGGACCTATTGGAAAGTATGTTGTCCACTTACGACTCTCGATTACGTTCACGGACGAATCGTACAACCAATCGCAGTTGGGGACAGATTCATCATCGAAGGGACGGCGGACGGGCCGGCCGGCCGGCGGGGAGCGGCTCGGGGGGAAACGCTTTCTCTCCGTTTTCAATTTATCTGGCATCCATTACAAGGGTATGAAATGGATCAAACAACGCGAACGGGGAAACATTCCTCCACGAGGATTGCACAAATATCCCGTTGTTTTCGATGTCGCACGAAAGCCTCAAATGGAGCTCGAAACCTCGCTTCCTCCCGAAACGACGCTCGCTGGTCGTGCGGCTGGGACTCCTGACTGGGCATTTGGGAACTTCATCCACACGCGAATTCCCAGAAACAGAATCATATTATTTTCCCCATGCGAGTATTGCGGGAGCTCGTGGGGCCGTCGATCGTACGGACAGGATCGAAAACCGGTGGCTTCATGACTCGTCAAAATGTCCGTACGGACTTCGCTCGGATCCGTGATATCAAGCTCCGCACGACGACGACGACGAGTACCGATCGAATCTAGGCTCCATCACGAGATCTACGTGTTGCAAACGACGCGACGCTCTTGATCTCTCTGATGTAATAGTTGATCGGTGGACTCGGCGGGTGAGGAGCCAGTCGGTCGAACCCGAGCTCGTAGTTGTCGACAAGTAAGTTCAAACATCATTTGGTGGAGTGGTCACATTTGAAATACTAATCTACAGTCCGTCCGGCCCGAGGGCCGTTCAGCCGAGCGGTGAGCGAGCGGACGATGCCAACTCGATGCCGACGTGCCGTTTTCTCTCTGATTCTCTTTCACGTGTACCCCACCACGGCTCGCTCTCCCGACTGCAGCGCACATACGCGCCCAGGCCACGACACCGTCGACGAGTAAAATACCCGTCCACAGAAGCACGATCGAGGGTGGTTTTCGCTCGGTGGAAAACCTGCCGATCCATCAACTAGAGAGAGGGTGTTTCTATTTCACCGGGGGAGGCTCGCTAATTCGTTGCTTGTAAATCAATAATTGTAACTACACTCTACACCGGGAGTTTCGGCGGTCGTGACGACTCTATCGGAAACCATTACACTGTTCGCGAGTTCGGACTGCATGAACGAGAGACGGAGATTTGAAAATCGCTCGTCATCGGTAACCACTGAACAATGCTTTTGCTTGGCGAATTTTCTCTCGTAGCCTACCCAATGCGCTGCCGGGGGAACGTTTTCCAGGATTTAGGGAGAGCCGGCGCTGCAGAAGGCAGCGGAAACCAGGCAATCGCAAATGCTCAGTGTCGTACGGCGAGTTCCCATGAAATCGGTGTTACGATCCGGGGTAGTTTTGTCCGAGTATCAGCGGCTGTATGGCCGCGGAACGAAACGAAACAAAACCAGCTCTACAGAACAATGGGGTCAGATCCGATGGTTTTCGGAGGACCGGTAGCCGTGGCTCATTTCGAAAGCTTTCGCCGGAGCGGACTTCTTTCAGAATCCGGCTGCCTCCAACCGCTTAGCCATGCTGTCTTCTGCGGTCTACTATCCTGCTCCGTCGGCGTGGCGGTGGCGGCGGCGACAGGACCTGTGCGGTCGGCGCTCGAACGTGAAGAATGTGTAGTTGGCTTGGTTCTTCAGAAAAATCAAGAAGAAGAGATAATTAAGACGGAGTCATCAATTCCGAGAGCAATGCGATCAAGCTGAGAAGACTCATGTCTATATTCAGAAGCTGCTGCCCATCCCCTGCTGCTGCTGCTGCCCGGAGGACCGGCCGGACAACGAACGACTGTGGCTAAACAAATTACTCAATGGCTCCATCGAGAGTTCGTCGTCGTGTTCGTCATCTGGTTCCTCCGTTGCTGCCGTCGTCGTCGTAGCTGATTCTGGAGTTGTCCATCTTCAGAGACTTCATAATCACAGTCGTACGTTAAACGACCACGCCGCTGCCCGGGCGACCCATCGTCAAGCGAGCAAAGACGTGCAGACCGACAGACGGACGGACGGAGGGAGGGAGGCAGGTTGGGAGGATGATCTGAGCAAAGCTGAGTACCGTGATTGAAAGTTGTGCGCGAAGGGAATCTAGGCGAATGAGCCGACGAACGTATCGAGTAAGAGGAGGACGGACTGTCTACGACTCGAAACAAATGTCCCCATCCTTAGTTTGTGATCCGGAGCCGTCTTCCATTTCGTCTACGTTCAACTCATGTATATCTCTGTTCGAGTCGTAATGCGGGGAACATATTTTGCAGCGCTGCAAAAATCATCCTGGAATTGCCAGCAGCGACACATCTTCATCGCAGGCGCCTACATTCCCCTCGTTTTTCTCCCTTCCATTTTTTCCCTACTCGGCGGAGCTTGCTGCAAGCCGTATGGCTTGACGGCGGCGCGCGGCGGGCTTGCGGGAAACTGACTAGCCGTGCCCGAGGAGAGGAGTTTCATCTGTGCAAATTGCATCGTTAATAATCAACAGAGCCGTTACTACAGCAGCCACTGGGACAGCAAATCCTTTATTTCGACGAGCTGGCGGGCGGCTCGACGGTAGCGGGGGCCTGAGCGCTGGCAGCTTGAGAAAGAGAGTCGAAAACGCAAGATTTCCTCCAGCTGATCCCGTATGCTCGCCAAGCAGTCGAGGTCGCAACTCGGGAAAGAGACTTGATGCTTCTCTGTTCAAGAATCACAATAACATCTGAATCTTTTGAGAAGCGGATCCAGTCGAGATTTCTTCGATACAGCTTTGATAGCTACATTCGTCGTCCGTCGGTCGGTCGGCGCCGCCGGTTGGCAAATCTCTCTCGAACGTCCCTCCGTCTCAACGAGGAATAAGTCGGAGAACATCTCGTGGGGTACGTTCCCGTGCGGAGTGCTCCATGGTATTTTCCCCATTATCGTCGTCCTTCTCGTTTCCCGGCGCTACGACCGAGCAACTAAGCCCCTCAACAGCTTGGAACAGTGCCATCAAATCCAGTTCATGATGATATGTCTGTCATTCTCGTCGGCTTCATCCTCCACCTGTCGGTCCCGCTTTCTCAGGAAGTCATTCCCTTTTCGTCTCCGAATCTCCGCAGATCCGCTACTCGGCGTTCCGATTCATCTGCTCGGCTCTACAGAGTTCCGTGAGAGCTTTTTTTTAGGCGAAAGCTCACTTCTCGAGGACTCCCTGTCGCTTATCGTCGAGATTTTCCCCGCTATCTCCGATTGTTCCCGATTCATTGTGCATTACGGAACGGCCAGTTGACGGAGTCTCGTCGTCCGGTGCTCGTGCTCGCTCGGACGATTACAGACGACATAGAGATTCATTTTAAATTCTGCAGGGTCAATCGACAACGATGTTCATGCAGCGTCTTGAAATATTCAATTTCCGCCCGACCGTCCTCGTGAACGATCCCGAATTCGGGCAGACTGTCCCTTATTGAGTCGCCTTATCTGAACTAAATAATCTGTCGCTATGAATTTTCGATCGGTATGATTCATTAAAGAGCGAAAGCAGTGATGAACGATTCCCACTAACGATGACAACAATGATGATAACATCAATCGCCGCCAAAATTATCGTAATGATGCTTTCGAGACTCGTGTCGCTTCCGCTACTTTGAGGTATGAGACGCTAGGCTGGTTCTCTCGTTTATTCAACGAAAAAAAAACTAGATTCCGATTCCTGACATAATACGTATACTACATAGGCTTGTGTACCTAGTCACGGTAGCTCCGAGCAGCCGGCAACGAAATACGACCCTGAAGCACATCTACGGCTTTCAGGCTAGGGAAGTCGAGTTCTCTCTTAGACTCCTGTACCCGGGGTCTGGATAGCGCGAAGCGAGAGCGCATCCGACATCGTTGAAGACGAAAATAAGAATCAGAGTCGCGCCTTTGCTTTTACGAAGTTCTATCGAGTTTATCCTCGCAAAATGCTCCGTGCTTCGCGGACCGTGAGATGTGGGAGTAGGAGCAGCCAACAGGAGGGCAGCACGTCACCGAGCCAGAGATAGACCTCAGCAGCTCCCCGAGGAAAAACCTGCCGGCGGGAGGGATATTCCCGAATTCAGTCGTTTCGGATTTCGTGCCATTTTCTTGTGGGTTCTGGAGGACTTCCACAACGGCTGCCGTTGTCGTCGTTGTCGCCCGTAGGATTGCTTGTGGCAGCAATCGAAGAAGGGGAACAAGAAGGAGTAGATGTTGTTATTTTAATGAAGCGGTAAGAAAGGAATCCTCTCACAGTCTTGCTCTATGGCCTCGTCGTCGGCGTCGTAGTGGTTGGTATTGTTAGCTGATCGACCGGCGAAGAAAGTCCTACAACACTGTAGTGTTGCTGTTCGCTCGGTCCGCCTTGTTAGTTCTTTGGCTGCCGCGTCGGAAGAACTGGTTGTATCGATATCACATGTGAAGCTTCGGTAACAGATGGACACACGAATCTCAACAAAGAGTTCCTGTTGTCGAGACATTCGGAATCGTCATCATCATCAACGACGACGACGACGACGATTCTGTATCTGAGCAGCAATGCTCGTCCGTCTTCCAGTCTGCCTACCGGCTCGTTTCCAACCGGCACATGATAATCAATGAATCAAGAACTCGATCGCGGTTGAACAAACACATCTGCAGGAATGTTACGTCCTATGCTCGACGTTGACCACCACCGAGAGCAACGACGAAAGGGAAAGTCTCGTTGACTTCTCGCGGTCTCCGGGAGCAAGTCTCTCTCTTTCCCTCTCAAGAGATGAGTTCTATCGAGTAGCATAGAACTCGAGCTGTTGATTCCTCAACTTTCTCTGTGAAACGACTATGGTGATGATGTTTGAGTGAATCATTGACGATGCCTCGATCGATTCAGAATGCTCCTCCTGGGTTGACCATATAGCCGGAGCAAGTTAGCGTTGCTCCACGGAGGAGCATTCCGCGCGTTTTATCAGAGGGCCGAGGGAGAGAAAACATCCATTAGCATTCGGGTAGTGGATAGTAGTACCAGCAGCTAAGCTGCCAGGAAGCTTCGGCATTGAAGTCAATCGAAATCGACAACTACCTATCGACTACGATAATAGTGATGATGATAGCGCAAAACACGAAGAACAACAAGTGGCGTCGAAGTGGTCGAGTGGATTTGGAGCGAAAAAAGAAAAACTCAACAGAAACGCCTTGCCAGCTGCAGGATCCACGCGGTGCTCGCGGTCAACTATTAGCCATACAACGGTTACCATCGCCAACTAATGATGGACAACTGCTGTAAAGATCGTTGTCCGTACAAGCAGTGAATCCAAGAGTGAGAGACTGATGAACAGAGGGACCAGCCCGCTTACTTTGCTGCCATGTAGCAATAACCTCAAGTTCCGAGATGACGCTGCGGACCCGAAGATGTACCAATATCCGACTTCCCAACTATTTCGACAGCCGGACGATTTATCACAATAATATCACGTTACGGCCGCTTGGCTCGCACCGCAGCCGTCCCGGCGCTCGATCGAAACAATCGAAAACACAACATGCTCGAAAAAACAGGCAGGCTAAGTTAGGTAGATAGCTCAGTCGTCCTACGCTTTCCGACGCTGTGAGCGGATTCTCTGAGATCGGGGTCGGAGTCGATTTCGCATTGAGCAGGAGTAGTCGAGGTATCAAAGTACCTGATCCTCCGACTGAGGTCGGTCCCAAGAATCCGTCGTCGCTTCTGACACTGGTATAACGTACAGTGCGTGGTAATCGACATTAGGCGCCTCAGATCGGACTGTTTTCGGAGGTTCCGATTTCCGGGCGAGCCTTGTCGTTACCTCCTCAGGAGACCGCGAGGGGAAAATCATTCCGAGTGCAAACGGATCCATCGACTGGCGAGTTAGGATTTCGATGGCCTTGAGAGACGGATCGCCGATCGCCTTTCTCCGTTTTATTTGTCTCGTTTACGATTGTTTTGCTCGTGTTACGTTGAGTGCCATCTGCGGTAGTCAACGGTCGAACAGGAAGATCCCGGAGCGAAAATGAACTCCATCTCATGTCGCTCACGATATCCACATGTGGGAGCTTGATTTGCCACCGGTGGCGCTCGGTCATTGTCGGTGGTGGTTGTAACGTTTTGTCTGTCAATGCTTCTCTCTCTCCCTTCCCCTATTACCGTTTTTCACTCTTTATTTACCTCGCGCTCTTTGTCTGTTGTTATACGGTTGTTTCTGACATCGACGTCGTATCGGTCGACGCGCGGCGGAGGTGGCACAGACGAGTCACGACGCCTGTGGGTGGGTCGGGGTATCAGGGTCGGAACCGAAAATGACTAACCAATGAAACAATACGGAGTCAACGACGACGACAACGGCGAATCGTAGCACCACGACAGCAGCGCAACCGACCAAAGCTACGAGATGAACAAGAAAAGTCAGCCATCACAGACATCAGCAACGGCGACAACAATCATGATGATAACGTGAACAGCAACAATTCGTACAATGAAGAATTTCCCTGGCCAGACGTTCGCTGAGCTTGCTCGCTTCAATCGTTCACCGTCTCGAGCGGGCCATAGTGCGATCCAGCGACCGCAAACAACAGCATCACGTGACGGGGTCTTCGTTTCGGCGGTCGCGGCCGACATGGACTTCACATCGACGGAATTTCTCCGCAGAGCTGCCCTCGCGGCCGCTGAAAACCGATGAAGCTCACCTTCATGACGCGAGCAATGCTGTCGACAGATTGTAAAATTGAATTTCACACATCTGTGTCCGCGGCGAATTATCTATTATCGCTAGCATTGCTCCGGAGCGGCTCATTGTGTTGGAGAGTGAAGGAGTTGCAGAAGCGTTTCCACGAACCGCTCGTCCACCGTGAGGGAAAATCGACCACCGTATGCGTGGACATTCACAAACGGACGCCCGTGAACCCATCACGCTCTAATAACATCTCTTCATCAGTCAATCAGACAACCCGTGGAAGAACCGTGAAATGTCCGCAACCTTCTTTAGAGAGCTCCACGTCGGTTGGCCGAGCGCCCCCGCAAGCGGGGCAGATCGTCTTCAGGGTGCTCATCACGTGAAGGGGCGATCCCACAACACTGTTCAGATGATGAAATTTTCATCGGTCGCGCAGAGAAATAAGAAGTGCGAAATCCTCGTCATTACTTCATCGGCAGAAAAAAATGACGGGGAAACACGCTCGCGCCACGAGAAAACTGTGAGTCAATTTTTTCGCTGCTCGTCGCAACACTGTCGACGCCCGTGTCGTGGGTGAACAATATATGTATTTCGAATACTGGGTGAGCCCTGGAGGATCCAACTGAGACTTTTGACGTTTAAAAAATCTATTTCTCGGTTTATTTTTAAACTCATCCGCCACGTTCTCCGACGAATCTTCTTTGAATCATACGCTTGGCTATTCCAAAAAGGAAGATGGTCCGGAGCACGCCCGCGACCATTTTCACCGAGAGAACGACGACCACGACAACAACAACAACGACGATGATCACGGCGACGAACAGGACGACAACGTCGACAGGGGTATATTACCGGCTCTAGAGGACGATGTCATTCTCCTGGCTGTTGGAGAAGCTGGCCGAGGTAGAGACGGTCGAAGGAGGCACATCCAGTAGAAATTACGGGTAGCCTGCTCCAGTCACTCACCCACCCACGTGCCAAAAGAGTCTTTCACTGACGACTGACTGACTGACATATCCACTTCCAGAAGCATCCACAATGGATACTTCCCCCCGATATCCGTCCGTCCACCGAGTTTGAGAGCCGAGTGAAAGCGACCTAATCTCCCTGATGCCACTCTGCCACCAACGCTACCACCGGCGCTCGATGGGTCTGTTCTGAGTGGGGTTTTTGCCTCGAAAATGGAACATCGCAAGTGATAAGCAAAAGATAGCCTGGACATTCCACTCGACAAGACTGGAAGTGGGCTCGGTCATCCCGGTCCGAGAATTCTAGCCATGGGACCGGTTTTTCTTCTTTTTTTTCCGCGTTGTCATTCACAGCAAGCTGAGCGAACGCGACTTCCTTCAATCGAACGACAACCAACGAATATTTAATATGAATACTCAATCATGCTCTGTAGCTTGCGTCAATATTCTGTGATTGTTTGCTCTGGCAGATTGACCGTCTGGATGACGGACACGAGTCTCGGCTGATTCTTTTCATCCATATGAAGCTCCACGAATTCTCGGACTCTGATGAAGACCTTCGGCTCGATTGCGATCGAAACTCTTGAACGCTCTCACATGGAGCGACACGCCACCAAGAATTTTCGAAAGGAAAATAAAATGCTCACAAACCAACAGGTAGCTGTTTCGCGAGGTTCGTCAAGTGTCGCTTTTCGTACGTTCAACGTTTTCTGCTTTTAGTCAGAAGCATGTTCTGCCGTCGCTGAAAATAATTCTGAAGCGCCACGTTTCTTAGATTGGGTGAACTCACAGGCTGCCGAGCTCGGGTGCGACGAATACGTTAGACGAACTGACCGACTGAGTGACTGACTGACTGACTGACACAGCCTGTTCGACACGTTTCAGAATTGACACCCTGTACTTCTGACATTGAATTCAACCAACAGACCCATCGAACGTCGAGCAGTCGGCAAACGTTCCTTGGACCCATCGATTCGTCAATCCATCCGTTCGCGCGAAGACGCTTCATCGTTTGAGCGTTTAAACATTGGCACAGGTGAAAGGAAGTATTCCGTGACAGTCATCGAACAGCGGACGAGATCTCTTCACACGGATCGAGCCGGAACCGAAAGATCCGAGCGGGATTAGAGTGATATCCTCGACGAACACCGTCGTGTATAATTTGTAATCACCGAATTAGAGACTTCCGAATCAATGCGTGAAGCTCCGCGGGTGGGTGGGGTTGAGCTGCTCCGATTGAGATTGGATTCGAGTGGGGTCGGAGAGAAGTTGGCGTGAGATGAATGAGAAGTGGCTAGCTGACTGATTGACTGACTGCAGGAGACGACGAGAGCGAACGAGTCTTCGTCGTCGTCGACGCCGCTATCGTCCTACTCGACTTCACCGAGACGAGACTGAAAAGCGTGTCGGATACGTTTCGTCTTTCGTCGAGCATATCCGTGGATTCCGAGGCTGGCGCGGAGTTTCGACAAAACGGGGAGCGTATCGAAAGCACATAGCGTCGAACTATTACGACGGCAAGCCGGCGGAGGCAGGCCGATGTGGAACAGTAGTGGGAGAACTAGTTGACAGGGCTTCGAGGAGGTATTTCTGTAAGTCGGCCATTCGTGCCAGTCATTCAACGACACCGAGGATCCGTCCATTGGACAATGCGGAGTCGTCGGGGAATTTCAGCGCTGGCATATGCCAACCAGGCGCCTGATAACGAATCGAACGACGTTACGGATTAAGATGACGATTCCATCAAGCGAATATGCAACAGCATAAATATCCTCACGAGCCTGGAACGAGTCAGGTACGAGAGAATACCTGCGACTACATTTCCCAATACGTCAAGCGATCGAACGATCGACGGATCGGGAGACAGTCCAAGCGATCAAGCGTCGAGCAAGCAAGCTCCTGCTAAGCCGAACACGAGAGAACACGGAGCTGTTTATCTTGAAGGTGATCTTTGCCGATTTTTCTCTCGACGTGAAGTCGTGAGTATCGATTGCTCGTCACATTCCAGTCCATGCAGACTTTCCAATCCGTCAATCGATCGCTCGTTCCGTAAAGAGATCGCCAGAAGAGGAAATAGTCATCTTCTTGCAAGAAGCAACGGACAATCTTATTCGACGGTCGCAAGACGGCCGCAGTGGGTGTTGGGAACTAATTCAATATGTTGACTATTTGTCGGGCAAAGTGTCATTTTTCTACTCCGGTCGCTTAAGTCCGTGGAGAATTTACGCGGGTTTTCCTATGTGTGCGGTTGCGTGGGCTGGCTGATGGCCGCTCGGGAAGACTGCACACGAGGCCAACAGGAACAAAAAGTCGATCCGCGTGAGAAAATGTCATGCAGAAAATACTCCGTAGACCGACGCTGGCTGAGGTCGCTTCGTCTACCGGACAAAATGAAGAGGGAATCCGCGGAACCATCTAGCAGGGACAACGTCGACGGGAAATGCTCATGGAGGGAGAGGACTAGAAGAAGGGAAGCGCCAGAGAAACGCACTGAGCGATGAAGTTAATATGGAGTTGCCAAGGGCAAGATATACGATCTAGGGGGAAATTTCAAGCTCATATACGGAACGCGGGACCGAGAAAATCCCAGCAAGGACACCAGCAGCTCTGCGACTTTTTTATATTTTGCGGCCGCTATGAGGAACTCCCGAGAAAAACTGGGTCCATGAGATCGACTCGAGTTTTTCTGACGAAGTTCATTGTCGAGGTAGGAGGACATAGAATAACTCCAAATCATTACAAGGGAATCGATTCGATGCATCGAAGCATCACGATCACGATCCTCTTCCGGAGATCATTGGGAGCAACCCTTTGTCTCTCCTGGCGAACGCTTCTTTCGAACACGGTGTGCTCCTCTTCGTGGGTTCATAACGTTTTCTCGGAATGGTGCGCAGCATTTAGGATAAGGAGAACGTCCATCGGGTCAGGTGGAGATCCTCAGTCGGGAGGGTGTTGTTTCGTTGCTTCATTCGAGGCACGTTCCTCACGGATTACAATGACTGGCGAGGTGGCGCGCGAACGAACGAGCGAGTGAGTTGTTCCCGTCTCCGCGATGATACGAGACTTCTTCCTCGCGCTGTCGTCTCCCATTGCCGGCGAGCATCTCAACAACGAGCGTTTTCCAACAACGACGGCTAAAAGCACTGCCGTGTTCTGCTATTACTGCAGTCGTAGCCGCCGCCATCGCACCTATGCAACCCTCGCGATGAACCCTCCTATATGCCGGCGTCGACGATCGGTCCGTCCGTTCGCGCGGGCGTCGCTACTGAGCCAGTGTTCGCGGTTTTGAAACGCGTCGCTTTCTGTATGCGGAATCTTCCAGCCGACGGAGGCGGCTACGAAAACTCGGCCGAGAGCCAGCCAACCAGCACCGGAAGAGATGCAGCCCCAGAGTCGGTAAGTCAACTCGAGTCACAACGAGGCCGACCGAGTGGCAGTGAATCGTCGTGACTCACTCAGAACACTTATTTCCCCTATTCTGTTTTTCCCTGACACGGTGGAAGAAGAGAGATAGAAAGAAAACGAACCATCAAAGCAGCTGCTGTGTAGAGGCGAAAAAATCGTACGCCTCTGCGCCGTTTATCAACACAAAGCGTAGGTGACACACAAAGACAGGGTTGAAACCTTTTTCCTCTATTTTTTGCTTTGATATTTTCCTAGCGTCGGAAACTCAATAAATAAAACGGGTGGTGGGAGCGAGCCGGCGAACGGATAGAAGGTGAAAGATAGAAATAGATACGACCAGAAAGATCGTAAAACCAACAGAACCGTCGGCCGATCCGAGGTAGCATCATCAGAAAGATTCGACAGAGGCGTTCTAAGTCGTCTGCGTAATGTACACGGGGCGGCGCGCCGAAACTAAAATCGAGTACGGGCCGAAAACACGAAACCCGCAATCGAACATAAATGTGCGAACAATGCATGTTGTCCGACACTCGTATGATATTATGTGTTCGACGAGCGAATGTGGATCATCTGTCTTTCGGTCAGAAAGCACGGACTTTCGTTTGGACAGGCACAATAGTCTTCTTTCCTCGGTCCCAACTCCGGTCCTCGTCGTACAGCGCTCGCTCGCTCGACCGACCGGCCGATCGGTCGGTGGGTTTGCTGGTCGTTCTACCAATCGGTTTGTTGTCAGGTCGTATACAGCTGAACGATATTCCGATACTCATAAAAACATGTCAGCCGCAACAGCGTATTGAGGCGCTTGCCTGCGCGTAAATCTCATGCTGCTGTATGTTGACTCTGCGGTGCGGTGGCTGGCAAACATGCATCAGGTGGTCGCTTCCAGAAGAGCACATATAACGCCGGACAGAAGTGCCTGGGAGCGTTCGCGCCGGAAAAACGGTTACGGAACAATAAAACTGCAACAAACCAGAAGACGAATGAGAGTGCCTCAGCGAGTTGATTGCTGAACAGGATTGAAAGCAACGGTGATCCAACAATGATGTTCGATGACCTGCTGTCCTTGTCACGGAGGCCGGTCAGCACATATTGTAATAACTCGCCGGCTTCGTGTTCGTTATTCGAACGGTGAGTTCGGTTTCAGACGCTGTTTTTTTCTTCTCCCAAAATGTCGCCGCAGGTTCGACAAACAATTCCCTTCATATCCATGTTTTCTTTTGTCACAGGTCAGACGGAAAATCAATGGTGCCCGGTATCGCTCCTGAACGTGCGGGGTCGGCGGGAAGAGCGATTCCCCGGGTGCATTCATTGAGCGAAGGTTTTAAGAACGTCGGCGCGCAACGCGCACGGCTCCCACAATTGACCGGATCGTCAAAAGTTCAGAAGGGAATAAATTCTTGAAAAGCCTGGTTCTGCTACGGACTTCGAGATGGAGAGTCCACACCTCGATTCCGAATGCTATCGTTGATTTATGTATCTCGGAACTTCGGAGTTATCTGGGCGATTCCGGGTAATCGTGAATCATTTGGAGCTTTTAAGAACCGCGGCTCTTCGGTCGTCGCGAAGAGCTCTTCGGCTGATAATCTCCAACAGCAGCTAGTGCAGCAGCCATGAGCGTGATGGGAATATTTGCACTTCATGTCTCTGACGGTCGGCGTCACACTTTGCTCATTATTACCGCAGTCATACGAAAGTAGTCGAAGCTCACGCGATGCCGGCTGCTGTGCATTCCGGAGTGCCACCGGCTGTTCGTCCATTGACAGATGAAATTGTTCGACGACGACGACGCCGACGGCAGCTTATCTAACACTGAATCTTACAGAAAATGACTCTTCAGCCGCATATCAGAGCCGCGGTATTCGGACGGGATCGTCAAACTCTTAATGAGCTCCTCATCTGAGAGCAGGGTGGCTCGCAGCATCTCGTTCTCACCTGTGCATGGACGCGGCCGAGATCATTCGTCACAGTCTGGTCAGAATCCTGAGAAATGACCTTGTCGAATTCCAAAGCTCTCACGGAAGTAGATCAGCCGCGTCACGGCGACAGATATAGCCGGGATTCAATTTTTCAATTTCAAGTGAATGGCTCCGAAACCGCTCGGAGTCGAGCCTTGGATCCGAATCGCGCGTTGTCCACTGTGAATAAGCATCTCTTCGTCCACGCGGAAAAACGATCGAACGAGATTCGCAAGGCAGCGGTAGACTTTTCAGAAGTTCGAGGACGATCTCCGCAAAGACGACGCTCTTAGGAGACAACGACGGAGACCGATCCGTCCGAGCGAGGGACCAGTCGACAGATAGGCCCAAACGTCGAGAGAAAATGGCTAACGGCACTCTGGGGACCGATACCGCAGTCGTTGCGGTTCTTCGCGACGAGCTGCTGCCGTTGGCGGCGGTCGACGCACGAAATACGCCAAAGGGTCCCCTCGTCTTGGACAATCTACGTAGCGGGATTCTATTGCACAAAATAATAGAATCGAGGGCACTATTCACGTGTTTTTCGAGAATCACGTGAATCCCTTCCCTTTTCTGCATGAGCGACGTGAAAATTGTCCGAGTGAACGCGAAGCGATTGAGGAAAGTAGCGGCTTTCCTGCTAACACTTGAGAGACATCGTTTACAATCGCTCCGCAAAACAAAGAGTCCCATAGCACTGAGCAGCCGAATGGCGAAGCTTTAACGACCTGACATTGGTCAGTTGACACTCAGAAGCGAAATTCCCACGAAGAGCTTTGTCTATGTGGGAGCGAATAAACAGCGACCGCATCGGGATGACCGGAGCAGCTTCAAGAAACAAATACGCTTTGTGGCCACTCATCGCTGCTCGCACCGTTCCACCATCCGCGTGCCTCCTTCACTCAAGTCTGTCTCGAGAACAACGGTTCCCTTGTCTAGGGTTCCTCGAAACGAAACCGAGACTTCGGCTTTTGACTTGAAAACCAATCGGAAAAACGCCCCGGGAATTCCGGCGGCCCGATTGATGACACGCAATCCGTTAACTGATCGGTCAGACGGACACGATCGTGACTGACTGAGCTTCGGTATCGCAAGATATTCGTAAGGGCGAATTTCAGGAGCCAGTCGCTCCACGCTTTGCTCTCTATGAAGAACTCGGTGGTAAGGGGAGTCCGAATCCGCCTCGCTTCCTAATATTGAATTGGAGGCATACCATCGGACACGGACGCTGACGATGAGACGAGGGAGGATGAGCCACCGCCGGTTTCTCCAGAACTCCCACTAAATCAACAACGCCATCATCATCATCTGCATCGTCATATTCGACATCAGTATTACCACCATCAACGCCGTCACCATAATCATTCAACAAAGGCGTCACTGCTGCGTCACCCTGGGCGTGACGCGAAAAAGCCAGCAGCGGGCAGAAACATCGACGAACAGGGCCCTGCGTCGCTTCGCCCAGCATCCTCGCGATCGTTGTCTTACTCTTGTTGTTGTTATTTTTTTTATCCATAGGGCGTACGAGCGGGCGGCCCGGCTGTCCGGTCGTCGCCGATCACGGAGGCGGGCGGGCCGGATCTCAACAACGTCGCTAATCGGCAGACGACTCCGAAACCAGTAAGCCATGTCTCCCCGTCCGACATTTTTGACGTGTCGCCGATGTTTCCGCGAATAATTATGTTCTGTTTCTTCAAGTTCAGATACTTATTTCTCGAGCTTCCAGACACACTCTGTCTCTGAAGATCGCGCGTAACTCACCTGGAACAAACGAGATCGAATTCGGTTAGATCACAGCTTCAAAAGGCGACGGGGTTCACTTTACAAATAGACGAGGTGGCAGCGCCGTCCAACTATTTTCTTTTCGGTCTCTTCGTTTGATTCTTCTCTTTGTGCTCTTGTCTCTTCCGCGGTCGATAGCGAGAGAGAAGCAGACGACTCGTTTCCACACGCCGCGCCGACTGCACGGGGGCCTTTCGAACGGTCGAGAGGAAAGACTCCGGAACGGAAGTCCGTGGACTCTGAAGAGCCGTTGATTTCGAGAAGGTCTGGGATCCCTGACGATTTCCGAATTTACCAAGTGCGAAATTGACGTTCCGGTGAGCCCAGGCTCGGCCCTCGGCTTGAGAGTCACTCTTCGCCATCTCGGGGTTTTCGGAGGCTACCCATGGGGGCGCGTCGTGATCGTGAGTTTTCGGCAGCGAACATTCGAATCGCACCCACAAAACTCCTCGGAAGCCTAATCGGATCGTTTCCAGAATCGCTTATCGCCTGGTGAGCGCGGCCGTTCGGAATCCGGTGTTTGCACATAGTCGAGCAAAACACGAGCAGACAACCCTCGAAGTGGGCGGTTTTTAGCAAAAACTGCAATGCCGGGGGAAGCGAGCGGAGGGGACCGTGAGACGCGAACTTCAGACTCTCAGTTTGACTGAGATGCCACGACCAGGTTAGAATGAGGGAGGGGACAAACGAGCAAAACAATTACACAGCAATCATCGCAGATGACAACAACGACAGGAGCAAACTCGAGAGCCAGAGGAGGGCGCGCTATCATGCGAGCGAGAACGAGCGCTGTCGCGATTGCAGCCGCCCGTCTTGTTCTTCCATCCGCCCGACCCCTACCGTTCCCCTTTCGGCTGAGCGAGCATGCATGACGAACAAGAAAACGTTCGCCCATTGCTCCCGGGAAAGAAACGCTTGAAACGACGCCGGTCGACAGTCCCATTCCTGACACCTGCTCGGATGTGCGGCCTGTTACCGAAATCGCTTGACTGACCCGCCCGATGCACAAGACTCGAGTGAGGGCGTCGGACGGCGTTTGACGCGAAAGAAATCCGAATCGGAGGTCTATCGGGGCTCGGAACATCGTTCCTTTGCTTCGCCGGAGATTTTGAAATTTTTTCATAACACTTCGGAATATTTCACGAATGATCCGGTGATCGGCCGTCGCACGGCAACGGATGAAGGTCCCCGCCTGCGTCGCTGTTCGATAATCGCGAGCCGTGGACGGGAAAAAATGTATTATGTGCCGAGTTATTTCGGAATGGATCGAGTCTGTCAGCTCGGATGACCGTCTCATCCTTCCACGTCCACTAGTGAAGACAGAGTGCTCTTCGCTCCGCGGGGGGGTCACCTTGCCCGCCTCGTTTTTCGGCATCCTAGCCGTCTTCTCGCATTGCCGTTCTGCTTCTTCTTCTTCTTCCACGTGTCTCCTCCTCGCGGAGTTCCTCTTCTCGAACGACGAACAGGATCAGAACGCAGACGGTCCAGAGGAACGGTCACGGAATTCCTTCTCGGTTCGAATTCAAGCCCCCGCTCAGTCATTCGGAAATTGCAAATGTCATCTTCATTTGTAGACGGTCATCCGGAGAAGTTCAAGAAGCGGAGAGGGGACGTATTCAAGGGCTCGAAAGTCTGCCGTCTATCGAACAAAAGTACGCCAGACAGCACCGATCGTCCATTCTTCGGTTGGAAGCAAGGACACTTGAACGCATACTCATCGTCATAGTTAGTCGACTCCGATGGCGCCGTGACGGTGAGATGAAGTGTTTCAAGTGGACTCGACGACTTTGTATGAGTCTTCCATTCCCATCGGACGTTTCGAACGCCGACCGGCGGTTCGTTGTTCGTGCGTCTCCCCTGACGAGCGGCCGCGGAACCGACAGCGCGAGGGCGTTAGCGGCATGGTTGTCTTTGTCGTCGTAAAAGTAGCTGTGGTGGCCGCTTTAAAAGTTCCCAAATTGAAGAAACGAAAGCAAAACTCATTTGCTCTGCGGTAATTCTCTTCGTTCGTCAGCGAGCGGCTCCCACTGCGTCCGATAAGAACAACTCTACAGCTAGCCGGCTTGCAATCGCTTAGGCTTGTCCGAAGTTGCGTAGAGCTCTTCAAAGTGCTCTGAGAGTCTCGTTCAAGGTTTTCGTTCCCGACGACTCGCCGTTCATGCTCTCTGATGGACTCATCGAATGATCGCAATGGACCAAGCGAGGGAACTTCTCAAACTTCCAAAGACATTGTGAGGAATTTGTTCGGTCCTTCAGAATTTCACTTCATCCTCGCGAGCCCTCGCCTCGGGAAACCAAAAGTTCGAACCGCTCGTGCTAGAATGAATCGAACTATTCCGGGCTGGGGCATAGTCTCTCAAAAGGAGCCTCAGCACCTGTTATGAGCTCGATGTCGACATTTCGTCGAGGAGCGGAACAGGTCGAGGAGGATATGTTGTTGGGGGGATCGAGACTACGGTGTCGTTCGAAACGGATCGAAGCCAAATCCATCGTCCATTACGACGCAAGTCGACAAAGGGCTTCGAGATCTGATTCCGAAGCCAGCAAACGAAACTATAGGTGGAAAAAGCCATACACCATAGTAGAGCGGAACGGAGATAAGCAACCCGGTAAACGAGCGAGCCAGTCGGCGGCGAAGCTTCGCCGAGAGCTCGAGAAAGCTTTTCAGCTCCGGCCATGTCGCGATTGAATTACCAACTGGATTCTTCTGCTTCTCCGTCGTCGTTGGTCCGGAGGCGCCCTTTGTCAAACAGACTAAGAGAACACCGCGAAAGTTGCCAGGAGAAGACCGCTCCGGCTGAATTAGGGATTCTCTCGTCCTCTTTGAAGCCATTACATTTTACACTCAATTTGTCCATCTCTTCCCGATCATGCACTCTCGTCGTCTCTCTCGCCCGCTGATGTCGATACGCTCATTGCGATCTCAAGTGTCTAGTACGTCCCTACTTTGAATACTGCTGACATCCGACCCAGCCATCGCTCGCTCGCTCGACCCGTAGCGAGTCTATCTGAGCGAAGTCATTCCTATGCATCCGTCTAACCCCATCAACCGGATCAGAATCCGATGCGAAATTCGTCGGTGCATTGTTGTCGCTTGACGACTCGACCCGTATCCATCCGCGATCCTCTGCTGTACACTCGAGCGAGTGAGAGAGCGAGCGAGCGTCAGCCGAAATTGGCTCGCTACATCCATATGGATGTAGTTCGGAGAGGAACATGGGGGATCGTATGGGGAGGCTATGGGGTGGATGCCACTTTCTGATCCCGTTGATAATTTCTCTCATGCATCGATCTCGTGAGAGTCGACGACCGCTCGCTGTCGCGGATCAATACGCTCCCCCCCCCCCTTCCTCACCCGTTCCCCGTTCTCGAGCCCCGACCAGTGACTGACTGATTGTGAGTCAGAAAACAATCGTCTATTCATCGTCGTGAGTATGTTACTGAGTTAGTGAATGAGTGACAACACGATCGGGCGAGGAGCGAGCGAGCGAGGGGAGTGTGATAGGTCACCGTCGGTCACGCTCGACTGGCCACTGTCACTCAGTCAGTCAGAGTAGCAGTCAGTCAGTCAGTCAATCCGTCCGTCCGTCGGCCAGTCAGTTAACTAGGCGGTGTTTCAGTCAACTCGCCAATTATACCCCACGACCGTCCGATCTCGAGTCCGAAGCGCTTATCAGAACCCGGGCAGTAGTCTCAAACGGGTAACAGAGTCAATCGACAACCACGATCTCAGCGAATTGACAGCGGCAGCAGCGCGGGCAATCGGCAACAACCATCTGCAGCTTCGACCAACTGTTCACTGTCACAGGGTTCGAGCTCCGACTTCAAGATCCGATCTGACAAAAGTTTCGCCGACGCACTCTACCCCGACCGGTCGAATCGTTGCCTTTGGTCACCGCAACTCCACCCTCGCGCTGTATGCGGAGCCGGATCGCCGACCGACGATTCACACTATATATACCTAGGATCTGAACGTACGTCGCCTTCACGTAATAGATATGCTATGAAATCCAGAATATTCAATTATGGGGCTCGCGACTTTTCCGGGTGCGCGGGCAGATCCCTCTACGGTGAGCTTCCGGCTTACCGCTTAATTCCGAACGCTCTCATTCTTCGTCCATCCATAAACGGTGGTATATCTGACTGGTAGAATCACAGTCGCCGACGTCGCTGACGTCGCGGTCGTGATCGCCGTCGCTTGCTATCACAGTCAAGCTTTCAACGCACGAATGATCGCATCGTAAATCGAAGCTGCCGCGTTATCTCTACGAGGTGCGAACTCTCACACTCGGGCACACCGCTAGATGGATAGATAGAACCATCGGCTGGATGTCACCGGCCTGTCGGACCTCCGGTCTGAATGTAGGCGCTCCTGTGCGGCAAAACGAAAATTCATTGTCGCGGACGGCGAACGATTCTCGAGGACAGGTGGAACCCTTGCACCACACTCATCGTAGTGATGGGCTCCGCCGTGGGTGGTCAACACAGAGAGATCAGAGAGCGTGCGGCATTCCGGGCTGCTGGGAGCTGCATCCAGATCGCTGCACATTGGGAAGCTTTCGTTAACAACCCCAATTAAAAGCGCTGCTCGTTGCGAAATAATTCGAGATAAGCTCGCAGCGCCTGCTTGATGACGAAAGTCGAGTTTTCTCGAAACGATTTAATGTTCGACCGCCGCCTCTCTTTCAGCTTCCTCGTTCCAACGAGCAGCCTCCCTGGTCCCCCTCCGATTAACTTGACGGAGACGCCGCCTTAACAAGAGCAGCATCGGCCCTATCGCCCCTATCGCAGATATTCGTGATAGGGGTGGAAGGATCGCATGGCGTTTCTCCGAAAAATCGAATTGCTCGCGAGCATGCGAACACAGTAACGATGGCGAGGCGTTGCTGTGACGCGGTGCTCAGTGCTGAATGTGTTTTTTTTCCCGCCCTATCCGGAACGGCTGGTAAGCTCCGGTTCGAGTCGAAAACATCTCGTGGACGGGGAACAAAGGACACTGCGAATCTTCACCGAATCCGTCCACATGGGAAACGTAATGTAAACTTCTCTCTGTTGGCGTCGATGCGGCTTGAACGTAACTCATTTCCTACACAGGGATCAGGAAGCGCTCAGCAGACGTACGAGCGAGCGCTAAAATGAGCTGGCGCTCTGATTTACACTCCGAACATCTAAGGCTTGAGCTCGGAGCTACAGAGGGCTGATTGTGATCTGTGTTTACCGACTGTATCCAATGTTTAGGAATGTCCTCGGAGGAGAACAAGTTCTTCTCTTTCACGCGGTCTGATCGCTCAGACCCTCTCTATCGCTCACTCAGATCTTCCAGCCCCTCTCGCAGATGCTGTCCGGACTCGTGAGCAGACCCGCTGATTGACTTTCGCCGAGAGTGAGGGTAAAGATCAAGATTGTCCCGTCCGTCATTTTCTCTTGTAGAGTTCCGTTCGTTCATTTCGACGATGCCCCAGACTCTGTGTTTACTCTGCGAGCGAGATGCCGTCGGATGATTTTCGAGAGTATGAAAACAAACACTGAAGGACTCGGTCCGATTTCCCTAGTGTTCGATCGGCAGATGCCGGACGTTGGACGGGCGTCTCATCGAAAACAATACTCGCTCTCCAGAATGCAGATCGGAGATCTTTGATCTCTAGCCAGCCGTGGAAATCAAAGCCGCTTCTTTGACGTCCCTTCTCACCACGGCCCTCCGCACCGAGAAGCTTCGCATCGACAGTCGTAAGGTAGTCTAGTCGATGATTTCCGGATCACCGAGCTCTTTCCAGGGGTCCGAGACTCAGGATGGGATTTCTCGCAACAGGACAGAATTCGCTTTTTGACGTAACGGACAGCTCGACAAGATCTTTGTGCCCTTCATTAAGAATATGATCTTCATCTGCCCCCCGTTCGGTGGTCGTCGGCTCCATCATGATTGAAATGAATGATGAGTGCTCGGATTGGGTCCCAGGTCGGAGGTCGCAAACGACGTATCTGATGTTTGTGCTCCACTGTACACAGTGTCGACCGTGGGTCCATGCTGCGACTTGGTATCTACGGCGCTCACGTACACGTGCCCTTGTAGATACAAAGATTGTTCAGTGAACCATTGTTGCATACGCTGGTAGTCGCTCAGTTTCACCCAGCAACAACTGATTGAGCCCCTTTCAGTCAGGATTGTCGGTGAGCAGGATGAAACGAGCGAAAAAGATAGGGGGTATCTGAAGCGAATGAGAAGATTTCTCGTTGTCGCCGTCGTCGTCGTTGCTACGCTTGGAGCTATGGCGGCCGGCCGGCCGACCGACCGTGTTCTCATCAGAGCCGCCCGTCCTCCTGCTGCTTCTCGACGGAGGAGGAAGACGAGGAGGAGCAGCAGAGGCCGCTTGCTTCCCTTTGTTTCCTGTCACCTCGTTCAAAAAGTAGTTCGTTAGTGACCTCTTTCTTTGAACGAGGGAGAAACGAGAACCCTTATCGAGTTCGCTGATCACGTGCCTGTGCGTGTTTCTTGCTGCTGCTGCTCCAGCTACATCCAACCTACAAGCTCACCACCGCTGTTGGAGTCTTGTGCCGCCATCACACCGCGAAACATTGGGCTGACGCCTGCCTGCCTTCCTGCCCACCTACCCGGGCTAATCTGTCGTAACATTCAATTATTCGTTTCGCTTTTTATGCACGAACCGAATCTATCGTTTCCATCCAGGCAACTCGCCCATCCCCGTTCCGGTCCCCGTGCGTATGAGGATATCGAATGACCTCCATCCATCCAAGTTGAACTTCATTGACCGATCTCTCACGCTACCCGGGAGGTCGGGGCTCGAAACTTTCCACCTCCCGAGGGCAATCGACGATTTCTCTTGATTGAATTTCGTGATTATTCTTCTTCGTCGTCTCCAAGTGACGGTCGGTCGCAAGACAATCGCTGATGCAAGTGCTGTGGAAGTCTCTGCCGTTGGTGGTGGTGGTGGTCGTGACGGCGGTGTAGCGGTCGTTTCGATGGCGGTCGGTGAGACCAGTGCTGCTGAAGAGCGACAAGCTTCATCGGCGGTGTTGACCTCATCCAATTCTCATTAGAGACCGAGCTCTCGTTGTTCTTAAACAGTTCTTTGCTGCTCCTGATTACTCCCAGCCGGATTCGCCCCTCGACGCCCTCCCCTCATCCCTTCTCTGCCGCCGCCGCGGCTGCTGCTTCTACCCCGTTGGTGAGCTGACCGGTCGGACGGTCAAGACCATCGGTCCTGTTCTCGGCCCTCGTTTCCCATGACCACCGTTCATCAGGATCCTTCTCCCCATATCAGCTGCGTCCCGAATTCTCGTTTCGAGGAAACCTGTCAGGCCTGGATGCCACGGCGAGCTGACCACAGCTCGCCACTTTGAGCAACTTTGTACTCCGGCCGCACTGAATCTCGTCCGGGTCAACATTGTCGGAGGGGGGGGGAGGGGGGGAGGGCCAGGGAGTAGACGTAAGACGCGCTCGGAGGTGCTGAGACGTCTTCCGATAGCGTCAAGAGCACAACGGAATACACGAGAAGTTCTACTCGCCGTTGACGAGCGCTGACTTGAATGACTCCCCGACTGACTGAGTGGGTGCATGCTAGTCGCAGCCAATCCCGGGAATGGATTCCTTGCGTCTGTTCGTCGAAAAGTCGGATATCCATTCGAATGAAGTTTCAAACAGGATGAGAGCTTCATTTCGCTAATGTCGGCCACTGCTCTCCTTGGTTCGTTCGTTCCGCCCGCCGACACATAACCCCTCATCTACGCGAGGCTATCGGGCATAGGGTTCGAACGAACAATTGAAGAGACAGTCTTCCGAAAAACCGATATCGTTTTGAGAAGCTCCGATGTCGACCCCGCTCCCCTTTAGTATGTCTGTAGTTCAGTTTTCGTTATCCGAAAAAAATTCAATCGCATGAATTTCCTCGCCAAACGGACGGCCGCTATTGCCAGCTCGATCGGAACTGGACTGACGTCAGAGAACATCTGCGGCTTATTGAAGACTCAACTCCTCGTCTGGCCGTTTGAGGAAGAGGGAAGGAAAAACTATCTCCACAAAGCTACAGTCGGACAGGGGAATGGGCTGGCGGGAGAGAAGACCGTAAGACGAACGGATGGACGGACGGACGGATAAACGAAGGGAATGTCTTGCAGCTTTTCCCTCGGCTGGCGATATGATAAATGGCACCTCCTGGCAGTCAAGAGTCTCAGGAGACATACGAAAGGACTCCTCACCGACTAACGGTTGCCTCTCACTCATTTTCTTCCATTGCCCCGCTCGCACAGAGAAGGACAGAGCGGTCGGCCAGTCGATTTCCGAGAGGTGGTTTAATAAACGAATGAATGGCTTCTTTCTGTTATACACCGGATCGGGTAAATGGACAGCGATCTCAAACTCCGGGCCGTAGTCCAATCTGTCCATCGTCCCTCCATTTCTTTCCGGGGAGGATCCGATCGAGGTACACGGTCGCGGCCGGAGTGAAATATGGGATTCATCGAGACCACGAGCGGGGAAGAAGGAAGATATCCGAACCTCATCAAGTTCGTTCTATAAACAAAATGTCCCGGGGAAAAACCTTCAGAAATCCCGCTGCGGGAGTTGCGGATCGAGTCCTCGTCGAAGGACCTGATCGTGTGCACTGCAGCGGAGCCGCGCTCAGATCTGACAGCAACGACAAATCACGGTGAGAACTCGGCTGCGGTTGGATACGCGTTTAAGCCCGAGCGAGTTTCAGAGTTTCTCTAGTTCAGATGTCGTTGAACGGGCCGTCTCAGGCCTGAGGGAATGTTCATTCACATGTAGATTCGATGTCCCGTCCCAATCTTCGCACTCTACCCGCCCGCCCACGGCCCCAACCGCGGCGGAGCTGCTGCGAGGTGGACGCGGGGGAAAAGCGCTCCGAGGTGCGAACGGTGATGCCACTCGTGCTGGAGATGGCGTGGAGGAGTCGGTGGTCAGGTGGGGAGGAAGTTTGAAATAGCAATTTGTTACACGTTTCCCCGTACATCGGTAGCGGTTCTTGGCAGTTGTGGAGAACGTCGGCCTGAACACCGATTCACAGCAGTCGAAAAGACCCGTTGACACTCCCACCTCGATGTAAACAGCAGTTTTTGAATTCTCACCTGGAAAGAAAAAGCAAAAATTTTATTAATGAGAAATCGGGAGGTTTTTGCGTTTCCGTGCGCCCAGTACCCGTTTTCAGGAAATCCTAAGATGCTCAGAAGAAGATGACCGACGATTACGAAATAAAGCTGAGAGAACGAGAAACAGAAGATGTCCAGTCGATGGTTCGAGAAACGGGTGCGTATGGATCTGTCGCGACCAACGAACGGTCGTAACGCCACCGACAAGTTGCGTGATGTTTCGCTATGAGCATCTAACGAGTTTCTCAATTTTTCTCTCCCCATAAGACGAGAACAGTGCTGCTGGAACTGGTGGCGTTATGAGAGGAGCGATCGAGCGGCCAGTAAAAAGTCAACACAGCATCACGGATCAGCTGTGGAGTTCGAAGTCGCTGAAGATGCTTATTAGCATTAACGCCTCGCACGTCAAGACATGATCGACACTCGCACCGGCCCGTGGATATATGTGGGTCGATGTCAAAGTCGATGCTCGGACCCTGCTACCGTCTTTCCGAGCAACGCTGTCGCTGCGGCGCCAAATCATAACTTGTATCGCTATCAACGTTTTGATAATCATCACCATCATGCTCATCGACGCCACGACCGGCGCCATGATATGTGGACTCGTTTCAGGAGGAAAACTGCGATCCGATGATTTGAAAACGCGTCTCTTCTCAGAGTGACCGAACGTGTTCAGTCCGTCAGCACTGTCCGAATAAAAGGTCGAGTTCGAAAACTCTTCCCTGCGAGGGGAATGTCGATTCTACGAGAAGACCCTCGGAGACGGGTTCGGCTGATTGTCGGGTTCGGTGCTCGACGGGCAAACAGTTCTTACTACCTCGGTGGCAAACGTTACGAAGGTGGACTACCGCTTATGGTATAATATATAACCCAAGAGGAATGAAGCTGCCTTGTTTGGCTGACGAGGACCGGACTGGCCGCGATCGGTGGAGCCGCCGGCGGAATGGCAAACTTACGGAGCTGGCGGGCAGAACTACGGACCGAGAAGTCCTCAGAGATGTGTGTCAAAATATTATTTACGACGACGCAGCGCCCGCCCCCCTCACCCCTCCGCTTCCTCCTTGCTGCCCCTCGGTGAGTCGTCATGCGATTGGGGGCTCCCTCAAGATGTTCGTTTTCATCGTTCGCCTTCCACCTCGGAGTCGTGCCGCTTGTTTGAATGGGCGAGGAACAACTTCTAATAAACTAGATCTCCTTTGCGTTCCCTGCCCTGGAAGCCCTCCGTCCGTTCGCTCGCCCGTCCGTCCTAGTGTATTTCGCCTTATTCTTTTCTCTCGAGATGCCGATGTAAATAGCGACGGCGGGCGTGCCCACCAACAAACTCGCATGGGGTCAACCGAGTCGAGGAGCAGGCAGGCAGGCTGGCTGGCTGGCAATCCGAGGGAACGATGAGGGCCCTGCGATTGTGAGAGGCAAGACAAGAATTCCAAAAGTGCTGGACAGCGGGTCACTTGGGACCCGAGAGAGGCCAAGCTAACAGCAAACCAGCAACCGTCAGCCAGTTCGTCCGTCCGTCCGACCGAGCCTTCGTTCGTTCGTTCGTCAGCCGGTCTGTCTGTCGGTCGGTCGCTTGGTGTGCGAGTTCCTCGGTTTGTGCCTTTATTTCGCCTTATCTTCTCCCGTTTCAGCCAGCGCTGTTTCTCGGCCTGAGAAAATAAATTTCGCGTCCTTCCGTCGCGTTCACAAGATATCAAGTAGTCCCGGGCCAACTTCCGCGGTCTGATTGCGGCCTTTCCATCGCCCCGAACAGCCTCGGGAACAACTTCGCGAATGGTAAATTAGACCTAAAGAAGAAAGTTGACCGCTTCTGATGCTATTCGAATCAGTTGCGCCGACCCCCAGCTGATTCCACAATGAAGCCAGACATGCTGGTGGTCGGAGTAAATGTATCGTTTTTCGCTGAAAAGTAGGTGGGCGTTCGCGCAATGGGCATTGGGTCGGCTAAAAACCCGGGTGGGGTGGATCTCGAACCGAAGTCTTCGCCATCGAGTCTACCACAGTAGCGACCCTCCTGGTCGCGAAGGAAGGACTGCGACTGACACCTCCACAACGGGGTCGTTTGCTCCTCCACAGACGCTTTTCCATAGACCGAACGGCCGGACGGATGGAAGCGCGTCCGAGAGCTCACCAGGCTCGGTCTCTTTGAAAAGCCCAAAGTTAACTCTCATTTGGAGCAAACGCTCTCGTTCTCTTCTTATTCTGTTCGATCCGATCTCCCCATTCTGACGTTGCTGCTCCTACAGTTCTGCAAAGGGAGCACAAGGAGAAGAAGAAGGAGCGGCAGCAGCAGGGTTGCGAAACTCGCAGAGAAGGAGAGGTTCCCGCAGTTCTTCCAGAGGACCAATCGGCAAGTTCCGCATCGCGTCGAGCCGTCGCCCGTGACGGGTATCGATGGTGCCGGACGCAAGGACAAGGACGTCGTTCGAGAGCAGCGCGTATACGACGGGAGCGTTCGAATTCTGGTTCGGAAGGCTCCCGGAGGTTCATATCCAATCGCCAGTAAGTACCGAAGGGATCCGGACCGGAGGAAGAGAAACCGACTCGGGCCATCGGCTCCTCAGAACGGGCTCCTCTTCACTTCAACGCTCATCGTTGGGAGCGCGTATTTTGTATGCATTCGAAGATGAATGGAGTCCGTCCATCCATTCAATGGCCTGTTCGTACGCTGTCTGTTGGCCGGTCTCTCGGTGGCTCACTCGATCGGTATTGAACACAACGGCAGCAGCAGCAGCAGCAGCGGCGGCGGCAATCGTGAACTACGTGGGCCGTCATTGATCATCCAGATCCTCCAACACCCGATCATTACTATGACTTGAGATAACATCTATCCTCTCCGTTCTCCTTTCTCTCGGTTGTTACGACGAGCCGGTGCATGATTCTTCAAAAGAACCTGGCTCGGTGCTCGTCCTTCTCTCTTCCGGCTTGGCAAGCATGAAGAGCAAGAGACCCAAAGGCCAGCCAGCCTGTCTGCCGCTTCGGTCCCTGGGCCCGAACGATGGACGCTAATCAGATACAGAGAATTACTTTGAATTAATTCCATTTCTCCCCTTGTTTCCTCCTTTGCCTATACGTCTTCGCAGAAAAAAGAGCGCTCATGTTTCTGTATTCTATAATTACCCACCCGACAAGGGAGAACAACTTTCAAAAATCCAATGATAGACTTCGCCTGTCGACCGGCGCGCGGGTCGATCACGACGGATCTTCGACAAGACGGTTGAATACAAGTATGGACCCACTCGGAAATAATCTCAGCTCCCAGCGATCCCGGTAGGTATATCATTCCGGCCGAGCTGCTGATCTGAGACGGAGCAAACGAAGCGAGGGGAATTGCAGAGCTGAGACAGAGCTGCCCGAGTTGACAGTTCGAACGAGATGTTCAAGAAGCCACAGGAAGCTCGCTTTTCACAAATCTCCGCCACGGTTGCTGAACGATCCATGTCAAAAACTCAAACAAGTAGCGCTTGTCTCCGCTCTCACCGATGCTGTGGCCGAGTCGTCCGCCGATACCACAGAGTCGAGATCAGAGAGGACGAAAGTGAGAAAAGACAGAGCGAAGAGGGAAGACATCGTCGAAAGACAATGAGATTTCAAAGCGAGCCCGTTCGAATTCATTGCCGCGCCGTCCAAACATCGGCACCGACACCAGCCGACCTTTACGCTGAGACGGATCTCGATGTTGTTCCACGAGCTCTCGGTTGACATGTCCATCAACATGTTGTGATGACATGTCCGTCCGTTACATTCCGCGCATATCAGCTACATCTCTAAATGTTCGGCCGAGAATTCGTTTGTCGCATCGGTGAGTCGACTGTCTCCGTTCCCCGTCGTCGTCGTCCTCCGTCTCGCCTGATGAAAAGTGAGAGAATCATCAAGTGAACCAACCCGTAGGCAATGCCGAAACGATGTTACGATCCGTAGAGAGGGGGGGAACGGGGAAGGAAGACTTTTCGAGAAGGAAGGAGGCCCACGAGCCGTAGCAGGAACAAATGAACACAGACGAAAACACGCATGGAGGGAAAGATCGTCCGCGCGACCGGACACCGAGAGCGCAGATTTCCACATGATACGGTCGCCGCCATTCCCGTCACGGACCGCCACGGCGACAAGCACGAATGCGAGAACGAAGTGAGGAAAAGAAGAAGATACCACCAAAGATTTAAACACCTCGATATAGGCTTTATCTTGAAACATCTTGAAGCATTAACGGCATAGCTTAGATTCGGAAGCGCCGATAAGCGCCGGACGACCGACCGACCGAGCTAGATATAGGTACTGAACGTTTCGGCGGAGATACAGATGTGTCACTCGACTTTATGTGTTCTTGCTCCAACATGTTTCTGCATTTCCCTCAGAGCAGAGCCTCAGACAGAGAAGCGACTCGGTGAGGGGTCGAGTGCTTGAAGTGGCCCGTTAAGCACCTACCTACCAGAAGCTCACGAGACGAGATGAGAGCTCAAGAACCCGTGGAACGAACTCCATATCAAAATCTAGTCTTCTGGAAGGTTTCTAGGGAAAATCTACGTCAAAACAAAAGATAATCAAGGTGAGATGTCAGGATACGATCCCTTGGGATCAAGCCGTCCTGCCCTCGATGAGGGCACTATGAACGGACCCGAGTTTTGAGGAGAGGGGGGGGGGGAAAGAAGGGGTCTTCGAACCGGGTCACAGCGAGTCGAAGTAGAGGCTTTGTTGAAAATTTAATCACACTGAGCACTGGAAAAAAAACAGGCAGAGGGCAGCCATCGCGACTGCTGTCGGCTGGCGGTACGGAGGAGAAAAAAAAGAGGAACAGTAGCGCTCCCTCTTTTTGCACAGGAAGAGATTACAAATTTCGAAGTTCATTCACACCACGACTGCCAGCCATGTGGCCAGCCAGTGAAACTGACAGACAGCCAAAGTTTAGGAACAAGCCGGTATGAATATGCTTCTGCTCAGAGAGGAAGCGCCCGAGAGGGGGCATCTAAGCCCGTCTTAGTTAGTCAGACTCGGAAGGGGAATGGGGGGGGGGAAGATGCGTGAAAGAAAAAAAAGGGGGGCCAGACGACGGTCATACGACGGGTGTATATTCGGTTGGTCATTGACCGAAAGCGGCCGCCGCCACAGCCGCTAGCGTGCTCAAAACTCCAGGAACAGAAAGATGCCGGATTGACAGTGACGGAACCCCAGAGCGGGAGCACGGAAAAAAAATAACGCAGAGGAGGAAGGGATGAATAGAGGGCATGATGAGGAAGCGGGCGCCCGCATCCTCTTTGGTCGAGAACAACGGGGAACTACGACAAGGTTTATCGTCGTTGTGGTTGACTCGCATCCTTTGGTGCAAACTAATCGCGCGCAAGTCCGCATCACATACCGCCCGCCGCTTTTGTTCCAGCCGAGGGATATTCAACTCCATGGCCGTCAACAGCGATGACGGCGATGATGACGACGTCGGCAGCAGCAGCGAAACCTAGCAGACTTCCGTTGAGGACGTCTTCGAGGAACAGACCGACCCATGGATGGAGACACGATCACAAAGTCTAATTATAATAAATTTCATACCCTCTCTCAGCATCATTTTATGGTCGGCGGAGCAAACACTCAAGTCCGACGGGCGGGCGAACGGGCGGTCGTTCGCTGCCTTTATCAGTTCGTTTCTCGATTCTCGCGCGTCTCGGTTCAACTATTCTCTCTTGCTTTGATGCTTTCCAAAACTTTTCGCGCAAGATGGTGTGCGCTATGAGTGCCTCTCCGCGCGTCCCTGACAGATGCGCGTGATAATCCCGAATTATTATTGTATACAACAATAGGGATATCCCCGGCCGGGGGAATAGGGAATTCGGCGACGAAGGGGCAAGGAATGAAAGGAAAAACACCAGAGGACGGAGGAGGAATCCTCCTCTATTCGCTCATTCTCTCGGAACGACTTCGAGGCTAAACGCGCGGATGTTGTCTCCAGCGCGCCGTTTCCCTCAACCGTAGACGGGTGCTCGTCGAGGAAAAAAGCACCTCGCCGCCCCCCGCGGTCGTCGCCATCATCGACAGCACGAGCGTGCCACTAGCACGAGGGAAAACAGAGGTGCCCCCTCTGTCTGACGAGAGCTATGAAGAGCGCGATGGTTCCTAATCAATGAGTCAATGTCAACTCTGCAAGGTAAATAAGTCGGCAAGCCTCTCAGCCCCCCGCTCCGTCGCTAGTCAGGTAGTTCGTCATCATCAGAGAGACAGCCAGTGAGCGTCTAGCAGCAGCCAGCTCTGCATAATTGAGAGCCGCTCGGATCTGACAGGATTAAAAATTCCATCAGATCGCACTCAGTTCGAGCTTCGAAAACTTTTTACTCATGCCCATTCATCGGGCAGTCATCTAGATATTTATCTGTTCCTCGTTCGAATCCAAGCGGAAATCAATGGAAACTCAAGTAGGTAGGTAGCTCCGAACCCGAGTACATGATAGAATGCGGCGGGGCTTTCCATCTCGATCGATCTGATTGCGAGGAGAGAGACTTCTGCGAAGTTTCGCGCGGGAAGAGGAAGCAGAAAAAAGAACTGAGTCAAAACTCGAGAGCAACGGCATCGCAGCCAGCGTTCGTCTCGTCGAATCCTCCCCTTGTCGTTCCGTAGCGTCGTTATTGGCGGAGAGGCGTCACACATCTTGCGTTTCTGAGTTGGCACAGACAAGCTCATTTCTTGCCGCCGTTTTGGCTCCTTCCCGCATCACCCCCGGCTCCGTTATTTTCGTTTTCGGACTTTTGCGGCGGGGATGCATGCGACATCGATTTCGCGTCAAGATCTTCTTCGTTCCTCTTTCCGCGCTACCCAGACGTTGATGCGATCGTGCCGGCACGTATTGCGTCGATGTGACGTCGGGCGCCGTCGTTGCCTCCGTATTTCGACAGAGAGACAACGACCGTCGCAGCGACGTACATATCAAGCGAGCGAGCGTTCGAACCATCGAACGCCGGCGAACCGAGGGCCCGAGCAACCAACCAACGAGTATCGACGAGATACTGTCCGACCGAACAAAGAGTTCCACTTGTTGCCGCCATCTGTCCACAATGTCAGATCTAAAGGCCGTCCGGCGGACCAGCCTGTCCGTCCATCCATCGGACGTTCGACGTTTCGTCGCGAGCAGTCGGTTATCATCATCTCTATCTAGACATTCATTAAGAAGCTTATCTATGGAGAGCCGTCGGCCATTGGAATTCATTACGGTGGACTCGGTGCTTTTCTTCCTCCGTATACCCGATAGGAGACCAGTACCACTGCCACCGTCCGTCGTCCTCGTCAGAGCGCGGACGTGGAATCAGAGAGAAGAACGAGGAGCTTCCATTTTCAATGAGGCCATTCCCCGCCGGCCGGCCGCTCGCTCGGTCAAAGGGTCCTTGGGTAGGTCTTTGGAATGGGTCAGTCCTCTCCGGAATCGCTCTATAACGCGTTGAGAGCCGATAGCCGAACGGCTATTCGAACTTCCTTTCCCCCCGTCCGCATTCGATCTCGATTAGAAGTCGACGACGGTGACCCGATTAGTTTTCCTCTCCAGTGGTCGTATGCACCGAGCACTCGACAGAGGAATTCAGCGGTCTACGCGATACAGGAGAGTGAATTAAAAAAGTCGGTCGTCGGGCACCGGCTCGAGAGTCCGATGGTATACGAGCGTGGAATCGAATATTACTTTTAGATGCATATCTCGCGTGGTTCCGATCCTAAATTGAATCAGAACTTCCACGAGTGGTATTGCTACTCGATTTAGTCTTTCGGTGCTGCTGCTGCTGCCGCTGTTGTGCTCGGGGAACTTTCGTGCGAAAGCGATACGATGGTCGCATCTGGCGGACTGTGGCGATCGATGAGTTTTAATTGAAACCGAAAGAAGAGAGCAGAAGGGGAAGAGAGCAACGTACATAGGGGAAATCTTTGGCAGCGAGTACTTCGATGGTGAGGGAGCGGCAATCGTCCCCAGCGAGCTCTGTAGTCTAGAGATATGCATACGCTGCTGCTGCCGCGGCAGCAACAGCAGCAGACGAGATAAATCCTCGGGTTAATAAGACAGTATCTCAATTCGAGTGAAGCCTCTCCGGGGCCACAAAGGGGTGGAGGGGGCAGCTTTTGTCCAGCAACAACAACAACGACGACGACGATACTCCGAGAGGGGAGAGTGACGAGCACAGCAGTAGGAATTCAGCAAACCGAGCTCACAATGAAAAGCTTAGCCCTCGGCCTCGAGTTAACAAAGGTAGACGACGACTAAATGCACGGCTCGATGCGTTTGCTTCAGAACAGCATCGATAGCGGCAGAAATGCGAGAGCGCCCGGCTGGCTCGCTGAAAAACTGCACCGGCTGCGCTCGGTCGACGGTCAGCTAGAGATTGGGCTTTGAGGAAAAATAGGGTTTTTATCAAAGCTCCGCAGAAGCGTGAGCTTTCCAAGTCCGACCGCGGTGGTAACGACATGGGCTTGTTGAGCAGCTGAAAAGCATCCCCGCGGACTCTAAGCCCGGAATCCGATGACCAGCTCAAGACGTCCCCATCTTCTCGCGGTCGGAGCTCCGAGTGCGTACAGGCGTCCGGTTGGTCTACGAGGAGAGTGATTGTGAGGTGTGCGGATGTTTGCGTGGGCGATGCGGAGGAAAAATAGGTACTCCCGAATAGCGGTCCAAAAATATTCACGTCGAGTGGCTTTCCATGCGTCACGCCGCGTGGAGAGTGTAACCTCCTCTCCGGCATTGAGCCAAACTGCAAAGCTGACAGCGGTGCTCCTTCACCGCATTATTCACGACGCAGGGTTACGTCCCGAGTCCAACCTGCCCCGCTCGTCGTCTTCGATATCCCCCGCGTAACTCGATGGATCTTCCACGGCTGCCTTCGCGCCATTCCGAGCGTATAGCCTTCAGCGACATGCTACCCGCTCGCCCTCACCGATAGAGGAGCTCATCTTTCTTTTTCGAGCTCCTAAAATAATTCCTCTCATCGCTCTTTGAAGACCACGAGAGAACACGAATCGACAGTTGGCTCCAGTACAAAGTAACTTGTTGACTGCCTTTACTGCTGCTGCTGCCGCCACCGTCGTCGTAGTCGCAGTCGACGGTCCCCTTATGGGTGGAGGAGAACAGAAGACTGAGCCTGCGTCGCGAAAGCACGGATAAGTCTGCGTGGAAAAATTGTCGCCCTTGGCAACGCCGATGCTGGATGCGACGCACGTTCGCTTCCAAATCCACATACAGACGACGACGACGACGAGAAGTGTCTGTCGGTTGACTTTGGCTGTCTGACCGACTGGCCAGTCGCCTCGCTCACTCGTTGCATCGGCAGGAAGGGAAAAAGCAGAACAGAGAAGCTCTGACTGACTGGCTGACTGACTGACTGAGTGCAGTTTATTATTAATCTTGACAAGTCTTCAGTTCGCGTTCGTTTTTCCTCCTCTCCTTCTTCAAGATCCATTGCAACTCTCAATGCATAATGTATCGACTACATTCGGCTTCTTACGGCCGCAGAGGCGACGCCAACGTCTACCACCGGTCATGCCGTCGACCACCGATTCTTGTCCGCGTCTCGATGCCCCTTCTCGATTCTGACTGACATGTTTCCCCCTAGCTCGGTCATTCTGAGACGCCTCGAAGTTGCTTCAGATTCGCTCATCGTTGCCCCTTCTCCCCCTTCCCCCTCAACCCCGAACGCTGGGCCGGCCCGTCTCGTTCGTTTCCGACCGGCGTCGCCGACGTCGCGTTGCCGATCGGAAACTGAAATGGAAAGTCAACAAGCGCCGTCAGGCTGTCCAAGCCCTGCCATCTTAAGGGTCAATCTGTAGGGGATTGCTCGACAGGCGAAAACGCCAGAGCTTCTTCTCCCTCAGTCGTGGCGAGCGAATGCGAATGACTGAATCGAGCTCTCAAGGAGAATCGGCATCCGAGCCCCTCGGAACTCGGGCTCGATGCCCGGAACGTCGTGATAAGTCTAAAGAGCCGTTCCCAAAGGCTCTGGGACGATCCCGGACGCGGAGACTAATAATTGCGAATCAACATCTCGAACGACCTCGGTCGGAATCGATTCCCCGGAGTCGCGATATCAGAGCAGTATGTGGTTAGAAGAGGATCAGGAGAAGCCGAGGGGAAGAGCAACGAAAAGTGGAGATACTTCGTTATGAAACAAGTCGGCCCGCCACGCTGGAAATAAGCGGATTTCCCGCGCAAAGATGGAGCGCTGCAGCCCCAGCGAGAGCGCCGCGCAATAAGAGGAACTATGACCGAGGAATAAGAAGCGACGAACAGCCTTCAAAGAAAGTGGCGGCCGGGCTCCGCGAATCGGGAGGAGTACCAACAGGAACGAAGCAAATCTCCTTCCGCATTCTCGGTTCGAGCGCGGGGAGCAACGCGGAGAGATCTCCAACGAAAACGACGAGAATGACGAAAACGCACACGACGGCGACGACATCGGAAGTGGAGATTGTTGGCCGGCCCCCTCCAGCTGACTGCCTGTTAGGAAGAAGAGGAGGGGAGAGGCAACCGGCTTCGCACCGGGTTGCCAGTCGACGCACAAAGCACTGTTGACTGCCTTTGCTGCTCGCGCCATAAGAAGTAAATAATAGGCAGACCAGCAAGAATAGAATGGCGGTAGCGAATAAAGGCAGATTCCCGCAGATAAAGAACGAGTCTCCAAACACGGAAGAGCTTCGCTTTCTCTCCGATCATCGCGGATGCAGGAGAACTCCCGGGACTCCGCTGCTGACAACGAAGACGTCGAGATAGGTGAACGGGGTCGGAGCTTCGTCGAGACGTCAAAAGGTCCCGATCGTTCGTTTCGTCATGTCCCCAGCGGAGCTTCGGGTCCCCATCTCTACCTCCTGTTCGGAAGTTTTCAGCAAGACTCTCCCTCGACCTATTTCTCCCAGTGCGGTCTTGTGCGGCTATCGTCATGGCCGGTATCTCCGGTTGGGAATATCGAGTTCGAATTGGTTAACAAACGTTCCTTCTTGCACCGCGAGAAGGGAGACGACATCGAAAGAGTCGTCGGTATCGTCTACTCTGCTCTCGGTGTACGCCTTATCGAGATTCCATTCTGTTCGAGAGCGATCGGCGAAGAATGAGGTATTGTTGACGTCGTCGGATCCAGGCCGTCCGCCGCCGCCGTCGACGTTGTCGACGTAAGATACGAGAGTGAACCCACCGCACCCCGATAATAATAATCGATCGAACTCCGGAATGTCCGTACTCCGGGCATATTTATTCGTTGCTTCTGGAGAGTTGCTTCGTAAATTTCCCGTTCGAGCAACAAACATTTGTCACAAACCGGATGAACTCCGGGCAAAGCGAGTGGGATGGGAAGAGTCTGAAGCTCGTAAAATCTTTCATCCTGTCGTTTCCGGCAGCGGGAACTGATTTCAATTCACAGCTACTTAAAAGGTTCGCTGATAGCCGAGGTGACTCGGTAGACGCAGTTTACACATCGCTCCGCGAGCGTCAACTGGTGAGCGGCGAACTAAACGTCAGCTTGCGCAAGCGGTAGACAGAGCTCTGGAGATGCCCCTCTCTTGGTTTTATTTGCTCTAATAAACGACCTCATATATTTTATACTCATTTGGCTCTTATTGGTCCGCCCGGACGACGATTGGGAGCGAATCTCTTTCGATCGAAGCTCCGATGGCGGCACAACGACGACGACGACGTGAGGACAGGTGCAATGCCGACGAAATAGCTTCGGACAATTCGACCAATGGAGCGGAGCTCCTGCAGCAGCGGGAACTATCGACTGCACGACGACGGATCGGGACGGTTACTCGGCTGCTCACTGGTTCATTCAAGAGTTACTTTACAGCACCTAACTCGGTTTGTGCGAACTCGAGAGAGCTCGCCGGACCCGGCTTGTGGTCGCCGCGGCCAACTCGTCGACGATTCTGCTCCCTGGAGCGCTCGTTTTCTCGTTCGCCAGCACCCAGCCACTTCTTGGCGATTCTTAGCGGTCATCATAAACTTGTTGTGTGGCTAGAGATAGAGAATATTTTACCACTTAGGCCAATGTATGAACGAACTGGAGGAGCTGACCACCACCATGCTCCTCGGCCGAGGGATGTGAGACGGCCGTTCGTGTACGAGAAGGCAGACAACAGGACGGTCGGACAGTCAGTCAGCCCGCCAGCCCGGCCGGGCAGTACCTATCTACTCCATGGCTGGGGCCATGACTCACACTGACGACACCCCTGGGCCACCAAGGAAGCGAGCCATCCTCTCATTTTTGACCACCCGGTGGCGAAGCGAGCGCCCCTAACCGTTTCGTAGATGAAATTGGTCTCATCTATTTCACTGACTTATTTCCGATACCAGCCGGCTAAGCTGAATGCGTCCAGCTGAAATTTTCGAAGCCTCAGGGGCTACCGTCTACTTTCGGCTTCTACGTTCGGTCCCGTGACTCCAGTCCCCACGTTTTTGTCGTTGCTCAGGAACTCCTTGCCCTCTGATAGAGGATTGTTATCGACGTCGAGAGGTTCGTCCCCTGGAGGTGAGATTCTCCGATGTCCTTATAGCCGAGAACTACGCGGAAATCTTCAAAGAACCTCCTCATGAATAGGTCTCCGTGACGAGGTCTGAGTAACTCGAGTTCGACCTCTTTCGGAGCTCCTCTTTTCGGCGAGAGCTGACGTGACCATCAGCCTTGGCACGTTTGGCAGCGCGACACCTGTTTGGCCACTCCATTAATTAATTTCACATCTTGGCGCGGTCGTTCAGCTAAACTCGTCATAGATCCTCCGCCGTCGCCGCCACGACCGCCGCTCCGAGTCCTCGTGGATTCATCTAGAGAGCAGTCATTTAGCGACTCCATCGATCAATTAGCTCGATAGGAGAACTTCAATATATCAATCACGAAATCGGATATTCCATTTGAATAGAGTTGCCCACCCACCACCCGTTTGCCTTCGATTAGGAACCCTTTAGCAATCCGTCGAAGACCATTATGCGCAGTAAACGCAGCGTCGTCCTTCGTTTGCTTTCACACTCCATCTCAGACTTCCTTCCCGCGACGCAAAAATCGTTCAGACGACTATCGAAATGAGTGATTCGTCGGCAGACGCTCGCGCGAGCGAGCGCAGTACTCTGCTCGTCTCTAATCCAAAGAAAGATGAGTTTGGAAATTTGACAATGAGCTCTCACAACGCCTCTGCCAAGGCGTTGGCCCGCGCGATTATGAAAAATATACACCGCTCACTCCTTCTTTTTGTTCGGCCTACCGCTCTGCTGCCGAAGTTCGATATTCTCATAGAGCAATTTCTCTTGTTTTCTGTCTATTCGGGCTGCCGTCCAGTCGAGTCATAGAGGGGACGAACGAACGGACGAACGAACCCAGGGATGGACAGACCGACATACGAACGGACCATAGATTCATCAGGAAAGCGGAGAAGTTGTCGGGGAGAAAGGTGAAGCAAATGATATTGATCCCGACGAACGACTGTCCGAGTATTACGCTACCGGAGAAACGGAGAACATTGTTGCGTGTTCGTTTCACTTCGGTCGATCTTTCTCTGGCTGTCAAGATTATTATCCACACGTACGCGTTTATTGTATGGACCAATAATAATATCCATTTCAACTCTGATAAAGGACAGCTCGATCGAAGACGCATGGACGGCGACAAGGAGAGAGCAGACGCACATACACACACGCACGCACGCGGAGAACGTGACGTTGTCGATAGAAAGATAAGCTCGCCGGCACAGAGTTGAAGGGACGCCGATAAGCTAAAACGCGAGCGGACTCACCGACCGAACGTATCATCAGCTTGATACGACATTTACAAATTACCCCGAAAAGAGGGAAAGGCTCTTAGGCCGCAGGCCCATGACGCACCGAGCGCATCAGCGAAAATTCAAGTCTCCAGCTTCTAGCAGCATCCTAATAATTAGCCGGAGCCCTGTCCGGGCAGAAGCTGGGAGCGAGGCGAACTCGAGAAGCCAAGAGGTGCTAGCCGAGACTTTCGAGATTTGACAGGATCATAAATGTGCGCTCCCGGAGGTGCCATGAAGAGCTTTCAACGAGACATTCATCAGAGAGTTTTGAAGAGTCCGCCGCTGCGCCTCGGGCCCGTCTGGAGGGCGGATCGAGGGAGTTCATTTTTTCTCGTCCACGTGCCGGAGACAAGAAATTCTCGAATTTCCGTCAGCCCGTAGAACTCGAACCGATGGAGTGTCTGGATTGAACAGAGTCATACGGCTCGGTGACGGGCACGTCGATGCGAGAACCCCGAGAGATGTGAAGGTGCACCGCGAGCTTGTGCGCCGGATGGCAAGGGGCAAAGCGAGGAGCGCGGCAAATTTCCATACAAATCTGCTAATTACTCGACAGGGAAGCGCCGGCTCGGCAACAGCAGCATCTCTATGACGGGGCCTCATCGTCTTGGCGACGTCGTCCGCGCGGCTCTAAATTGCTCTGTGCTTCGTCCGTTCGTCGCTTTATCTTCTGTTTGTTCAGCGGCATCGCTCCGCGGTCCACGTCTCTGTTCAGTTGTTCAGAATTCCGGCTGTACGTAGGACATTTTCGAGAGTCGAAGTGGTCAAAGAATTAGGAAACAGAACGAGAGAGGAGCGAGATGGCGGAGCGAAAAATTGCGGATTTCATTCGACGCTTCGGGTTTTCCTCCGAGTTCGTTTGCTTGGTCGGCTGATTGTTCGGCTGATTCGTTTGTTCGCCCACCTCGTCCACTGGTGTAATTGTGGAGGCAAATTTCACGCACGGCTGCACTCATCGTTTCTTACAGCAACGACAAGAGCGGCAGTCACTGCGCGGCTGCGGTGGCAATAACGACAACGATGGAGGCGGCAGCAGAAGCGGTAACAACAACAACAGCGAAAAAAAAACGGACAAACCACGACGGCAACAACATCTACATACGAGCGCGAGAAACCAAAGGCACGAACGAGCATCGCCTATTCATTGACGAAAAGAGCGTCTGTTCAAAGGCGAATGTCGATTCAACGTAATTCGTCTGCGAAGGAGACTTCCATCCCGACCGCGGGGGAAATTTCGATCGCTGACCACCTGATTCCGGGACAAAGTCCTGGATGTTCGCAATCGCTGGCCGCTAGCTGGGAGCCGATGGACTTTTCCACCGATTTCCGAATTTCGGCCGACGCCGAGTCCCCGAACGTATCGTACGAAGATACGTCAGTCTCTTGCCTCGCCCGTCTCCTACGGCCACAGGGGATTCCGAGTGGAAAAGGGAAACTTCTCGGAGACGTTGGTGGAGGAGGCTCCCGATCGCGCTCGGTGGATCTACGAGCAACGGACGATAAGCGTCGGAGGGAAGTTTCGAATCAGCAACATTGTCGAACAAACATTTGCCAATCCTCAGATCGGCCTCATGTTGTTTCCGGCTGGCTGTCAGTCGGTGCTCCGGTAAGAGAGGGAGCGGAAAAGAAGAAAACGGAATCGAAGAAATACAGCCTTATAATAAAACGCCGTAAAGCCGAGTCACGATCTCAATGGGGGCCATTAATGCTCCGTTTAGTCAGAGTAGGCAGCAACGACAACGAAGACGACGCCACGCCGCCGGCCGAGAGCTCGGCAGACTGCTGCGAAGTTGTAGCGAAGTACTAGCGGCGGCGATTCGACTTCAATCGGAGCCGTTCTTTTGTGAAGCCCAATCGGCATTAGGCGTCTCGATATGAATCATCGCTTTTAATCTTCACCATGAGGATTTCTCGCCGTTTTCGGGGATTCCGATGAAGAATTTATTCCGCCTCCCCCCATAGGTTCCTCTGTACGTCAGACGGGAAAACTCCCTCAAGGCTCACCAGATCAGGAGCAGAGACTGATTGTCCGGGGATACGACTGACCGATATGGGACCCAGCGAGCAAGGATCCAGCTTCTACCAGCAGATTGCGTTGATCACTCGTGCGGTCCTACGCTCTCGTTTTATGACCCCCCGCGGACGTTTGCCGTCGGAGGCGAATCGGACTGGGGTTTGTTTCCTTGTCCTGAGCCGCTGGGCAAATCGCTCACTTTCCAGGAGCTCCAATAATGGTGAGACCCCTATAGGAGATCGGGAGATCACATGCTGCGATCTCAGCGCGCCGCACACGTGGAAATTATTCAACAATAAGCCCACGGAGCCCGACGACGTCATGAGAACGGTGCGACCGTTCGATCGACTCGATGCGTCGACCTATCGATCCGAACCATCGCCGATGGCATCGGAACGGTAGCATATCAAAAGATAAAATTTCACTGCTTGGCCTGTTCGTGTCGAGAGCTCCCTGAATAATAATAAGTGACTGATCGTGAGTGTCTGTCTTTCTTTTTGGTTGCGTGAAACTCTCATCGGACAGCTGAATCGGAGGGAGTGAGGTTATTGTTGCTCAACTCGCTGGTTTACAACGAGTCATAAAGTAGCCAGCCAACCAGTGAGCCAGGGCAGCCATCCTGCCATCCAGACAGAGCAGACAGCGTCTCTGGGATAATCTCGGGGATTATTTTCATAAGATCGCTTGCCTGAACCACCACCCTCTTGAGCATGGAATGCGCGACAACACGCAGCCAGTCCAGCAGGCAGCGAACAACTTTATTACGGACAAATGGGCCGCCGCTCTGACCACGGACGGACGGACGGACGGACGCAGGGACGGCCAGCGGACCGACAGACCGTCCGACAGACAGACGGATGGACCATGTTCACCACCTCATGTCTGCATGTAGTCGGCTTAAACTCCGTGCGTTTGCTCGACGGTTTGTTCAACAACTGCTCTCGACGTTAACGCCCATAATCCCGCCGCTGGTAAGGTTGTTGATGCCGCCACCGCCGATGCCTGGGTTCCTTTCTTTTTACTGATGTTTCTCTGTCCTCACACACGCACTGTAGGTGTCGGACGCTGTTTACCTAGAGTTCGAGGCTTCCAAACGCTGTAAAAACGGGGTTCCGATGCCGCCGACGATTCGGAATGCCAGTCCATAAAAAGATTCCGCATCTGGCTCCGCTCTCAGAATCGCTCATTCTCTTACAAAGACGCAAAGTCGACGCCTGCGGATCGATCATGGTGAGCAGCAGCCCAGATTCCAGAGGCACCTCTGGAACAGCTGTTCCGGGAGCGTCGGAGAGTCAGTGAAATTCAGTCGCGTCGATCCGACCTCAGCGAAGTCCGACTGGATTCCCCCCTCTCTCCCTCTGTTCCGAGGACAGACTATTCGACTAGACGAGATGCTCCCATTCGTACAGATCGACCGCTGAGCAGATGAGAGGGAGCGCGAAGGAATAGCCCCAATGAATACGATGGATGGTGTCATGACTAAGGCTTCGCGCCCGCACTCCAGTGACTTTAAGTTTGCAGCGACCTGACAAAGTGACAGTCTGTCCGCTCGACCGTTCGACTGACTGAGTACCAGACTGATTGACGAAATACATACAACACGCACAAATACACAAATACAGCCGCCCGCTTGTACAGCTTGCCACCGAGACTCGATGAATCTGAAACTGGCCGCCGCCAGCGATGAACGAATCGACTGAGCAACGGGGCATGTCTGACGACGACACCGCCACAACAATGCGGGAGGATGAAAAAAGGACACAGGGTCCGTGAGTCACCACGACTGTGGATGCACCAGCGCTTCGCCACCGGATCACGAGAGCATCGCAGCAAATGCTTCCGCGTGTGCGGCTTCAAACAATGGTCAAATCCAAGCAAAGCACACTGTTCTGTCACTTGGTGCTGAATCATACGAGTTTGAAGCTTGGCGCTCTCGTCATCTTTCAGTTCATTCCTATCAGAGTCCATGTTCTATTCAGCTTGTCTCGGGCGATGGCTCACTCGGTCGCTCGGAGCTGGTTTTGATTAGAAACTCGCCATAAATAAAGCATACGTGCGTGTTCTTTCTTCTGCGCCCAGCCTGGTCTCCTGCATGCAGTGGCCATTCTGTGCTCTGATTGATTCTGCAGTAGATCGACACGGCGGGCGAATTCTTCACACCGACCATAAAATTCGTCGTAGTATCTTGCACCGGATGATGACCTCACGGTCGATCCGGGAGTTTGTGTCATGCACAGAGAACAAAGACACCGATCTCGACTCTGATAGTGTCTGATGCCGCTGTGGCGGTGGAATTTCGCCGAGCGTTTCCATTTGTTGGGTTCGTGTGAGTTCGTAAGCGGAGTGTCCACCGACCGGTCGACCGAGCTCGTCCATCCGGGCCTCCGGAGCCATAAATTTTTCCCTCTTCGTCTCCATCTCGTCAAACTAATAATGACTGCATGATAATGAATGTCCTCGCCAAGATTCTCTAGGTTCGCTCATCCGCTGCCTCTAATGAGTCATCGGACCCCAGCCACTCGTCCGGCAAGCACGTCCCCTGTTCGGAAACTCCGGAGTTCAAATCCAGAAAAATCAGCTGCTGGACGTCGAACAACAGAGGACGATGAAGAGGAACAGGTCTCGGTTGAGAGAATACACCGGGACAAAACGAATAAGATGAAGAATTCGAGAGATCGCACCGAGAGTCAAAAGTCGAAGGACATGTTGCTGATATTATCGTCAGTTCGTCCTCACAGTGTCGGCTTCATGAACCTCACTCGGTACCTCGCTTCGTTGGGCGATCGCTTCCTTCGGACTCCGTTTGAGCGGAAGAATCTTCGCCTGACTGGCTTCCCTCCAGAGTCACATGCGGGTGTCGGAGCAAGGTGAGGTGCCGACCTTCGGAGAAACCACATCACCGACTAGACGCCGCGCTTGTTGTTTATTTCGATCCTTCTCGTGGAGGAATTTTTTTCTCGAATTCCCTCCGCGGTGTATCGCTTCGTTCCGCTCGGATGGCTCGGAGCGACAGTAACAGGAGGAGCTACCGTTCAACCGTTTCCAGTGGAGTTGGCCGGAACGCGGGTTCCAGTCCGGAGGAAGTCCGAGCTCGCTACCGCGGCCAATGGAATGATTTCCGAGCTAATTGACGGCGAAAGCGTATGACCGAGTGGACGGCTGAGCGAGCGGTGTCGCGCGCAAGCGACTCCAGCTCCCGGCAGGAACGCATTGCTTCGCCGGCCCGTCGACATGATCTCACTCAGTCAGTCCGTGTTTTGTTCTTTCGGGTGTTTTGTTCTGAGAGTCTAATCGCTGGTTCCGAATAGACAGAATCTCAGCTCACGACAAGCCAATATAGAGAATCGGCCAGATGATAATCAGTCGCTTCAGATCATTCGAGGAACACTGCTGTGGACCACCACACCGAAAAGTATTTAAGAAACGCAACAACAAAAGAGCAAAACACAAAAGGTTCAATGGTCTTGTTGCTGTAACGGCTCGTCGGGCAGGCGGGCGGGCGTCCGAACCGGAGGGACGGAGGGAGTCTAGTCGCTCCGTCGGTCATTGATGAAATAGACGGATGAGCCGACTCTATGCTAGCGAAGAGTATTCGATGGAAGCGTCGTTTCTGGCAGCTTTGCATTCATTCATTTGAAACAAAACAAAACGCTTTGTGCTTTCGAGACGGCAGGAAAATCTGTTGTTAGTTTGTTCGTACTCAGAAAAAGCATTAAAATCATGGGGGTGGTGACGGCGGCCGCGGCGGCGTTAGACTTCGTTCGGCTCGGTCTCCGTATCCGTCTTCTTCAATCTTTACTGTTCTGTCCGTGGAGCAGTCGAAACCGTCTCTGGGCGGTTCGCGCGGCTTTTGAAGAAGCGGCTCCGTTCTCGCTTGTCCGGTCGCCTGCTTTTTCAAGCTTGTACAACAGCAACAGAATGGGAACACGAGCGGGGGCTTCCTCGACGCCCAATCGGAACCGGAGTCCACGTATCTGCTCATGATTTTCCTGCTCAAAGGCCGCGGCGGCATAGTTTCTCTGGAAGCCACGCAGAACGCCACGGCGACTCGATTGTTATTAGCCGGGAAATCGATGGCGAGCGATGATTTTTTGCTCGCAGTAATATTTATTCAAATGACGACGGTGCGTTTCATTGGCTGCGACTTGCGTTCACGTGGACGCTGACGATGGAAACGATGACACTGATGATGAGGATGATGATTATTAGCATAATTCCCTTGCCGCAAGGTGGTCTCACTGCAAAGCTCGCCGGCGTCTCTCCCGCTATCTCGCTGATTGATTGACTGAAGGAGCGACTGGCAGGCTGACTGACTCATTCACTGACTGACTGAATCTAGCTCAATCGACTTGGTCTTTGATGGTCCCGGCGTTAATTTCGTGCAAAGAGCCATCGCGCGAAGAGGAGCGGAAGAATAAAAAAATAGGAGACGGAGCATCGTCTACGGAAAATGAGGAGAGGAAGGAAATTGTCGGGGCGGGGCCTCGGATCAAAACGGCTGAGAGAACAGAAAACCTCAAGTGAGACCTCGGTCTGACAGTGATTCACGATTCCAGTTCACCTTCGATGAGCGATGAATGAGCGATCTTGGGATTGCTTCCAGCGCGGCATCGGGGTCGAGGGACCGTCCTCCACAGTTACAGCAAATGCTCCCGCCGTGAGAAGGGGATAAGCCCATCGTTCGATATGCGGATTTTCAACTTCAGCCACGCAGAAGGACAACCGCCGACACCACAGATCGGAAGAGAAACAAAACGACCGCACGCGGAAAATACGGATCGCGGCATATCGCTCACGTGAGCCTAATGATGAATAATAAAACTATTATTATTCCTTTTTCTGTGTTTGTCATAATGATTATTATGCTTCGTCATCATCGTCACTGGCGGCCGCGGGACAGCCGAGTGGCATCATGACGGGGAGCGACCGCGTGAGTTTGTGTTGGTCAACGTTCTGTTCGGCGCTCGTTCGTTTGCTTGCTCAATTCTGAATCTATCTCGCTATTTTCTCCTCTGTTCGTTGTTTCGTTCCCCGGGAGAAAAGAAGTGTTACCACAGCTCCGTGTAAAGGTTTTGATGACCTGAGCGCACGCGATCAGATGAATGTCGTACCATGCGGCAAACCTGTCTGGCGCCTGCCTGCCACCTCCCCGCTGGACGTCAGTCGACCGTGGGCTCACTCCGAGCGGAACTTAATAGCCAGAATAATTACAATCAAATTCACAGAACGCAAAGACCCGAGAGGATAGTGGCAGTCAAGAAGAGATGATCCCGGGAAACGTGAAAGGTTCTACGATTGTCGGGGCCCGGCTTTTTCGACGGACCGTATCCAAGCTCCTCGTATCCCCTCTGAGTTCCCAACTTAGGAGATCCGGGCGAGAGTCATGTGTCGGGAGAGTATAGAGGGAAGAAGCAACAGCCACTGATAATAATTATACTCCTCCAAATCCAACGCACACACAGTCCCCCGCTAGGAGAATCTGCGGTGCGCCCCGCAGTCGTCTGCTTGAACCGAGGACTTTCCCTCGAGATTCCCGGGACAGGGAAACCTCGCCATCGACACGGAATCAAGAGACCCGACAAGAACAAAGCCTCTGTCAGAGCAAGAAATGTAGGGGGTCTTCCCTTGGAGGGCCCTGTCCGGCCGAAGAGCGGGATTTGCGGAAAAATCGTGCGCGGATCCGAGCCGCGGTTTGTCAATCGTCGATTCGTTCCAGTGATTTGCACACGAATCACTGACGTGAGACGTACGTGGAACTCCACGAATATCTTGCCGAGTTAAACTTGACCTCAAACCACTGATATTTTAATTACCGAAGAACATCGATCGACTATGACGACGCGACGGATCACTTGATGAGGATATCGTGGCCGAGGATTCCTCCTTATTTTCTTCCTCATTCTGTTTGCGATCGACGTCGACTGCTCGGAGATCGACAGCGCGCTGCGTAATTGTCAGCCGATCCGCCCCGGGCTCGAGGACGCTCACGAAAACTTAGTCTACAGAAAAATAATTCGTTAAGATGAAGATCCGTGGATGACAGGATGAAAATCTTAGTGGGAGGGCCGCTCCGTGGCCAATTGGATCGTCTATTAGACGCTTGGCAGCACGGCAGCTAGTTTTGCCGCCCGGTCGTCGGACGCCCACTCCTACTTCGCGCTTCGTTATCATGGCTTCTATCTTGCGCTGATCCCTCATATATTGCCTCCGCCGTCGTCCGTTTCCTTCTGTGTTCTTATCAGCTGTTATCTCACTCACGTGTGTATTGCCGGCATCGACGGTAGCGAGGGTCGCCCTAGCTTCATAATAACAACGAGAGCAGATCGTGAAATTCTCACTGGCGGAAGGTGATCAGCGAGGAGGACTACGATCGACTTGTTCGCCGTTGACTTTCCCTACGACGAGGGCAACTTGTTCAGCACCAGCAGCAGCTGCTCAGCTTCTGAGGCAGTGCATACTCGATCAGCTGTGGACCTCGCCGCTCGAACGAAACGATTCAGCGTTCTGATATAAGTCATCGTCGACGTCGATGCCTCCTATCACGAGTTATAATCGGATCCGGAGGGGGGCGAGAAGTGAGCGACTCCGCCGAGTACTGCATCCGAATGGTCGAGCTCGGTCCGGAGATCGGGCACCCGCAATCGATACGGATGCTTAGGCATCCTGTCAATTGTCATTATTATTATCCTTCTTCTCTTTCGACTGGGTCGATTCTGATTTCTAACTTACGCGAATTATTCCTCCATTAGGGTATCCGGAGAGTATCAAATCGTGTTTTGATGCTCTCATAGGAACAGATGCATACGCCACCGAATTTTAAGCTCCGCAGAAACGGATTGAGATCCAGCTTCTTCTGTCATTGGTCTGACCGCGTCAAGGGGAACTCGTTGCGCGGAAAACTCGGAATTTCCTTACCTGGAAACGGACGAAAACTCTTTGTTAGAGAAAACCAGCCCGACTGCGAGTTTTTCGGCTGTTCGACGACTTCTTCGGCTCCATTTTGAATTGTGAGACTGCTCCACGCCGTCCGCTACGTGGAAACTTCATTGAATTGTTTTTTTTGCCATTCTTATATTCCTTAGCTCCTCGTTTTCTATTTTCTTCCCTCCTATGCCTAAGAGCGGTTACGTGGACGTCATTTGAGCGACAGTGACTCGGTCGGAGTCGAATACAGAGTCCTTCGCGGGAAGCCTGGCGGTCCATGCACACCGCGGTCGAGAGTTCGGTGCCACTTGCTCGAACCGCAGCGTGAAAAACTCTCTCAGAGACAATCACTGAAGCTCTGTTTTTTGCTCCTCACTAGGAGTGTTTTTTCTGCATCGGGACGGCAAGATTCTGCATAGCCCGTTCGCTCGCGGCGGTGGCGGGAATGACTGACAAACGGAACGAGCGACCGCGAGACTGCGACCGCTTGGCTGTCAAATCGAAGTCGCTTTCCGTTTTGCGAGACGGAGCGATGCCAAACATTCGAGGCGACAACACGCTGGTCGCCCAAAGTCTCCGTCGGTCGAACGGTTGGACGGTCGGTCGATCACCTTATCTGACAAAATCCACAACGACAACAGTCGCACTGTGGGACGCGCGGAGTCGTCAATGGGATCTCACGTTACGGCTTGAATTTTTCTCCCTCAACTCGCGGTTCAACTCTAGTATCGGTTGTCGTACTGCTGAAGACACTCGGCCTGGCTAGCGAGCAGACGGAAGAACGATCGAGCGGCTTCGTTTACAGCACCTGGCCTATCAATGAACGACGGCCGACTCGAGCAGCGGCACCTGAACGCTCGCTTACCCGACTGTCTGTTTGACTTACTGGCTGACCAACTGCTCGAAAAATCAGCCCACCGATTTTGCGTCCGATGCTCCGCTCGTTTTCTCCACGACGGCAGCGTCCTACGGTTCGGCTCGGAGCCTTAACTGGCGTAATTTTCAGTGATCTATTGAAGATCGTCAGCACCCTCGGAAGTCTATGACGAAGCTCATCATGTCAGAAAGGGTACACAGTCTCGCACGTCCCGGGTCGATTCTCTTCCGTAGAGAGATCCGATCAACGAAGAAAATCCAGGGACTTCGATGCTTGGGAAAACTCCCAGGCCGTCATCCGTATTTTTGCCGTGATCATCCCTTCCTCGTGCGGAGTAGGGGCAGGGGAGGGACATTCCACACGAACGTGATTCTCGAACAGCTGACAGGATTCAATCGTAGGTTTCGGTTGATGGAAATTCAACGTCGCGATGCACAACAAGAGCACGGAGAGCCAATTGGAAAACGATTCTCCAGAAGATCTCTCTCGAAATGTCGTTCCTGGGAAATTTCATTCCTCGGCATGTCCCACCGCACGCGATATCGTACGAAGCCCCCCATGCTCAGTTATCGTTCTCCTCTGAGCTAGTCTACGAGGGAACAAGATCTGTGAAATCGAATGCATCCTTGGGTACGCGGAAGTCTGCGAGCAGGAAACAGAAGCTGAGAGTGGGGAATAGGATCAGGTTCGCAAGATGCGGTCGGCCCGGTCGAGAAGGTTCTCAAGGCGGGATCTTCTATTACTCCTTCACCGGACCCTTGATTCTGCGAGAGACGCTAACCAGAGCGAAAGACGCGAGAAGAAGAGCCGATGAGGTTTCCGTTTCAAAGTCGCTTCTTTTATCGTTGAATCGTCAGAAATTTGATGGTGTGGTAACGATGTTCGACAAGTCAATGTCAGCACTTGTGCAATCACGGCTCTTCGTACCAGAAAGTTGAGTAGAAACGAGTGCTTAAAGCGATGAAAGGCGAGGAAAGAGAGGGAACGGATAGGGAGTAGGGAGACGATGTCTTCTGAAGTTCTTCTCTCGCGCCGTACTCGAAGCCGGAGGCATAGCGGAGGAAAACTCCCTGATGAATTCTCTAGCATGTGGCGGACGAGTGTTGTGAAGAAAAATATCGATATTTCCACCTGTGAGGAAAAAAGCTTCACTCGACTTCTCGGCATCGATCCGCTTGATCGAAGTGCCCAATCCGAGTGGAAAAAGAGGAGAACGCAGTCGAACGAGAAAAGAGTCCCTCTTCAAAGGCTTGTCAGGTCATTAGAAACAGATTCGACCGTTTTCCCTCCCAGATACAGACAGGAAAAAAACTCTTAAAAGCTTCACCTCGTTGCGAATATTTCGTCGATGCTCCCGACCAGCCGCTTCTCGGGTGCGCGCCAGTCGTCTTTCGAGCGAATTCCCATTGCTCGCATCGAGCGTGAATGGTTTTCCTTCGTCACAAAACTTTTCGTGACAGATCTCGATCGGAAAACAATGCCGCGCCACGAGTGGAGAAAACACCGTTCATCATTAAGTCATTATTTCCATCGTATTAGAGCCGACGCGTCAGGTGATTCTGTTGGGATCCCATTTCATGAGCCGAGCTCCTCGAGAATCATTGATTCCAACGATCGATTCGCCGCAGGGTACGTAAGCCACCGGTTCGCCCGATCGAAGGTGCTCAACTCAGGTGAGACGTTTTCCCCTCGAACGTCACGAGGGTCAGAGACTTGGGCTTGGGATTTTTTTGTTGTGAGCATATCGGGCTCGAGGATATTTCCCGAAACCTCCGCATCGACGGTAAGCGGCGCGGGAGCCGCTCATCCAGTGCAGAATCGGTCCGCGTGACGCCCGACGCGGAATGGAGACGAATCGAGATAGATTCAATATGGAACGCGTGTGTGGGCTGCTATAAAAACGAAACCATGGGCGAACGGAGGTCGATTATCGAGGACGCACAAAAATCATCTTCAAATCATGATCGAAGCGGTAATTTGAGAGCCGATACGTCCCGAGTGGAGCTCCACCGACGGCAGCGGCGTGACCATCGGCACGATTATTTCTACTGCGGCCTCTGCGATCAGCAACGGCAGCATCCCGTCCTCGGGAACTCTGGGCCTGACGCCAAAGGAGACAAATCATGTGGAGACGCCCCCTCCGACTCGAATGGAAACTATTGGAAAGAGATTAATTCTAGGCCTGAGCAACCAGCAGCAAATCCGAGCTCGCGACCGAGGAAATTAGGAAAAAAACAAGAGTGGAAGGAAAGAAAAAGAAGTAGAAAAAAAATAACCTTCGAAAGATAAAACGCCTAACATTAAATGTACCGAGCTCCGGGCAAGCTTCCGAAAGTCGTCGGTCGCCAACCGTTATCCATGGGAGCAAACTATACGGACGACTCTCCATTCTCGGAAGCTCGCGATGATTCCGCGCACCACTCTGGGATTGGAGAATATCCGATTCTGCTCGGCAGAAATCGCGAGGAGCTCCGGATTGTCTCGGGGGACTCCGATGCTCGCATATAGCTCGAGCCGCCGATTCCGAATGCTACGCGAACAGGATCCGAACAAACAAAAGAACGAAAAGCGAAAGACAAGTACTAACAAAGAACGCGAGCACCGTCGATTCCAAACGTTGTCAAACACAAGGCGTAAATCCAACGAGAGCGAAACAATGCTCACCACAAGTGATGCTCAATAACACACGGGGAAACGGATGAACACGCGATATTTGGAGGCTTATAAACATTGCTAAGAGACATTAGCACAGATCCCTTCAGTTCATATTCACGGGTTCCGTCGTTGGAGCACACTTGCCCGTCGACGCAGCTCGACGCAGCTCGACGAGACAATAAGCTTTGGAGAGGAATCCTGCCATATTGGCTCGGATGCCGAAAAGACTCAAAGAGGGAAACCCGACAACCACAGAGAAAGATATCCACCCTCCGGTGGCGAAAAAGGGCTCGGATCGGGGGGGCAGAGGGATCCCTCAGTTCAGTGTCCAATAAAAACAAAAAGTATTGATAAGCCTGCTGCTGCCACCCGCCCGCGACAGTAATAACAGTAATTATTGCGGCATGGATCAAATTGCATCTATTGAAGGGAAAAAAATCAGCGGTAAAACCGGGATGTAAGGGCGGACCGGATGGGGGCGCGAACCGTGTGGAGCAGGAAAAAAAGGCGAGACAGACTCAATCAAGATCGTTCAGCTTCTAATTTAGTCTTGCGCAATTCGAGACTCTTTGAGATAAGGCAAGCGGGCGGACGAATGGACGGACGGACGCACGCGCGGGCGGGCGGGCGGAGAACTTCATTCAGCGAGGAACACACGCGTGCAAATAATCCGCAACTCGATTTGAAACTTTCAAATGAGAAGTTCGGCAAGACAACTTCGAGATTTGACAACCGTGTGGATTAGGAAGCGGATACGAAGGATACTTGCTCCTTCGAAGGAGAACTAATTCCCTTCCCCCGGAATATTCGTGAACAGACACTCGCGCGGAATCCTCGCATTTCGCAGTCATGTCATTGTATTTATTCATGGCCGAATCACCAGAACCGTTTATACTCCAAGGCGGATCAATGAGATCGAAAACGTATCGCTCGAAATCCTCGGCAACCGCCGGCCGACTGGGAGGTCTCAGTGTGTTTCCAGTCTTCGCCAGAATTCGGGCAACGAAGAGAAGCGAAATTCAATCGATTAATTATTTTAGATGTCGCTATCATCATCACGATGATCGTCGTCGAAGGAAAAAAGCGCCGCGATCGACAGGATCCCCAACGACTGCCTCCATCATCAGCAGCGGCGGCGGTGGACTCGGTCTGGCTGCCGCCGCCGCCTTCATCGACTTCGCGAGCACAGGCGCCCGAAAGAAATGCGAAGTCTAAGAACGGAGGCAGTTTGTGACAGGACCAAGCTGACCGACCGGCTGGACAGCCAACCGACCAAGCAAGTCGGCGGCAGACAAGATGGCAAGCAGAAAGGCAAGCGACCACCCAGACAGAACAAAAACAACGGCCGCCCCGAGCGGTCAGCCCGAACAAAACACGGTACCCGGCTAGGGTTACTCACAGCCAGACTTCTGGAACACTGCAACGCAGACCGCTTCGTAAGTTCCGGCTAGGAGACAGGCTGGGTGAAATCGAGTAGAATCCTCTCTCTAACATAAATTAAAGGAGCGAGCGACTCGCGCCATGACATTTCTCGAATGGGATGGATCCTTGGAGGGAAGAAGCTTTCAGGAGTCACTCCTCGGCCTGCTCGCGCACCCAGCGTCTGGTTCTGAATAACCTCGCATACATTCGCAGGTTTCACAAATTACAACATGCTTTCTTGTGTCTTGACATAAAAACTAGGTATTCAATCTCGCCTTGTTTTTGCTTTAACAACTCTTTTACGACAGCCGAGGAGACGGCAAGGGCGGCGGCTCTCGGGTTCTCTTTCATTTTCCTGCCTGGTTTCGCCACTTTCGCGTCGACACCCTAGTCCGTCGTATAATCAGCCACTACTTCCTCTCTGTGAAATTCAAGAATATCATTGAATGACCAAATGAATGAAAATGAACCTAAACGATTGATCGCTAGCCTCGTCCATCCAATAAAGGTCCTAAGGACAATCGTCGCTCAGACGAAACCTCGCTAAATAGGACCATCTGGAGGTTTGGGCCGATTCATTAACTGACAGAGCGTCGCCGAGACGTTTCGTGGACAATCCACGTCAAGACAAGCAACATAACTCGCAAACAAAATCGAGCTCTTGGAGCTCCTGCGCTCTCAGCCCGGCTGAGTCCCGTCTTTCGGTCTTCTTATCGAGAAGAGGAACGAAGCAAGCACGAGGTCAATTTTCTAATGAAGACCTCCGTGGAGCTGATTTTGCGCGCGCGCGCGCTCACACGCGCTTCCCGATCGAATCGACAAATTGAGTTTCTCATAGCGTCGAAACCCACGACGACGACGATGATGATTATTACGACGAAGAGAAGCATGGAGGGATCGCAAGACAAACGCTGAGGCGGCCGCAGTGATTCGTTGCCAAACTTGGAAGCCGATCAATGCAACTGTTCCAATTAGCAATAAATATCTGAGGCCTCAATATCTCCTCTAAATAGCCCTCCGGTCGGCGGCAGCGGAAGGACCAACCGACCGACTCTTGCCTGGCTGACGGCAAGAGTCGTCTTCGAAAAGTCCTTCCACCCGACGACCCTCGTGTACGTTCGTATATATGTATCTATGAGCGTATGTCTGATAGAGCGAGTGTATGAATCAAATCGAAAGACGATTTACTCGGCGGCGGCAAGGAAGCGAGCCGGACGACGATCGAGATTTCCCGTTTGTTCATCGCTTTCTTTATTGGGTTACTCCCGTTAATCAGAAACTCATCCACAGGACTGGCGACTCGATTGCGGAGACAACGAGCAGCCAACGCACGATGGAAACGAAAAAAGCCTCGAGGAGCACATTCGTAGAACACGCTGCAATCATGGGATCGAACTCCGACCTATGATTCAATCGAGCGTCCTTAGCTCGGAGCCGACAATGGAAAATCTGTCCATGCTAGGAATGAGCGAGCAATCACTCAATCAATCAATCGATCAATCGAATTCAGAAAGTCGAGCATCGCGCCAAGAAGACCGGCCAGCTGCTCGATCACTCAGCAATCCCGATCACCGATTAATTAGTAATTAATTAGCGTGCGAGGCTCATTTTTGCAATGGATCGATCAGCGCACTGACCGCACGCTTATGGGACCGAGCAGGAATCATTCGCCATCGGTTCTTCAATCGATTCCCTGGATTACCGGAGTATGTACATAGATTTCCTACTGATATTCTGTTAGTCCAGGATTCGTATTTCGTGCGCTTCGTGGAACTCGTGGGATCCATGGACGGCTCGAAACCGCTAGAAGCTGCCCTTGTCAAGAGGATCGCAAATAACAAACCACGTTGAACAAGGAAATAACTGTTGTTGTTTTCCGAGCTCTTCCACCGCGTTGATCGCCGCTTGTTCCACAGCTCGGGAGATGCTTGTCCCAATGAGCCGTTGTTTGGTTGTTGGGGCGCTCTTCTGACGATGAAGCCAGCGGGGTTGGCAACAATCAAAACGGCAGGATCGTGTGGACTTTCACTCGATGTGGTCGTCTGACCGACCGGCCGTCCGTCCGCAACGTCCTCGTCTATCTCTGTGTATTTAAATGTGAGTGCCTGTCTCTCCGACCGGCTGGTTCACGTCGTTTTCTCGTTTGACGTTGATATGATCAAACGAATATGCCAAGACGACGCTCAAAGACCAACAGACGTGAAGCAGGCGTGGAGTAAACCCGGAGTGAGCCTGTGTCAAGCGGCACCGAAGACCCCTTCAGAAGATCCGAAATCTGCATAATCCTTCTATGAAGCTGCCGAAGCAGAGATGGGGTGAAAGGACGTCGGAAACGGGGGGACGGGGTGCCGACGCGAAGGGGGACGCAGCCGGAGCGTGACGCTCGGTCGCATGGGCGTCCACTCATATATTCGCCATGATCCACCGAATGTGTCTGTAAGCCACTCAGTCAGTCAGAAGAGAATGGCGAAAGACACCGGGTTTCCGATAACATTTCCGGAGGGTGGCGATACACATGTATATGGCTTTCTGTAGGACGTTCCCGGGAAGAAACTCCCAGCCCCCAGCTGGCGGAAGCTGACTGCAAGCCGGATGAGCCGTTCGATGGGAGAGTCAATGTGAGATTATGAGAGCACTTATTTATTTGTTCCGCCCTCTGATATCCGACGGTTATACGTTCGGCGAACGATTTCTGACGTGACTCGTCTATATCTGTTGTTTTTCCTCGTTTGTATGTTCAATTTGTGTCTGGCGTACATCGGACGCTCTTTCTGGCAACCACACGCTCGCTCGCTTAGTCGATATCTACGAGGTACGATCTTCGCTCCCACAGAGATTCATCCGAAGAGCGCTTGTTCTCGGGGAGAAATTAGTCAGACCACCGGGCAAAAACGGCACAACACGCAAAAACGCCGGCGGCGGCATCGACTTTGGACAGCAACGAAATCCGCTCTCCTCGTGTTTCGCTTGGGAAGAGATTTTCCGTCGCTTTCCAACGGATCGGGGATGATTTTATGAGAAACTCCGTGAAAATCACAGCGACAGAGATTGATGTAGTGGATTTTCTAACCCACAGGTGGAATTCCAGCCTCTCTCGGCGAGTTCCGTCGAGAAACAGAAACTAAAGGTGACGCCGACAGGAGGAATTACCGAACCTACGCAAATGAATCCTCTATCTGGAGAGCCGTCCGCCCGGAATTACTCAGACGTTTGGCGGTCGCTCGAGAGAAGATCGCCTTTCGCGAACGTCAACCCGCGAATATTGCGGTTCCCATTTTCTTGAGAAGAGATGGGCAGCTGACCAAAGAGATGCGTTCTAGGTTCCAATGTCACTCAGGGGGCGAGGAGGGAAGAGAAGGCAGAAACTGAGAGTGCGATCGACCGTGTTCCTGGACGAGGCGTCGATGAGACAACTGTTCGGAATGTCGAGAAAAGATAACACGAAAGAAAACCCCGACTTCCCACTGTCTCTGCTGTTATGCGCTGAATTTTTGGTGGTCGTCCGGATGCCGCGCCGTGAAAGGCGATTATTCTGCAACTTCCAGCTTTTCAAGGATAACGTATTGCGGATCAGAGTCGCTGCGAGAGTCACGAGTTCGTCATGCGGAATCAAGATCCGCAGACGAAAGCCTCGATCGTTCCAATGATGAAGTGGCCCGTCGATTCCTGATCGGACGCTACCCCGTGCTTTGTGCGAGCTCTCCCACTGAAAGGAAATCCCATCCCAGTTCACAAATGACTCTTGTGGATCCGCGGAGTGAATGGCCAGAAATTTGTCCGAGAGCATGGTCCGTCTTTCGCCTCCGGAACCCTGCACGCCGTTCTGGATGATGCTGCCGACCCTGTCGGGCAGAGGGGCAAGCGATCGACCGCATGCCGAAGCCGCAGATGTGTTTCCAGATAGCGGAAATCTAAACAAATTGTCCACCATTGCCGCCGTTCTCTGGCGACAGAATCCTAGCGCACACGCACGCACATTCCGCGACGACAGGCAGCCCGACGAGCAGAACCGGGCAGCGGGAGACACAACAAGGACAACAACAGCCAACTCATCCTTTACCAATCCGGACAACGATAAACCACAGCCAAATAAGAAGCTGCCGAAACATCGGAAAACAAGAACAAATGCGGATCCGTATCTGACGGGTAATCCTCCATCGGATTCGGAGCTCACGTTCGTCTCCGCTACCTCTGCGACGCCGTCCGTTGTTGTTATGTTGCTGAGACAACTCGCGACGTTCATCATTTTCCGTGCACTACGGAGCTCATCCGCTTGTTCGTCTGCGGCGTCTCCGTCTGCCTCTTGTTGTCGAGGACTCATATTCACTGCCAAGGACTACTTCGAAGAAAACCAAATTGAACACGTTCGCTCCCGACCGAAAATTATTCGTCGCCGTTGATAAGCAACGACATGACGACGACGTGGCCTCTTCGGCTCTAGGTGACACTTTGAAATTGAGACATCACCTCAGATCGTGATGGTGGACGACGACGCTAGAGGCGTGTTTGCCGAGGGGACCTGTGTGTTTGTGTGTGCGGTTGAGAAGAGCGATCGGGGCGACCGCCCTCCGCTCGCTCTATCCGCACGGACTATCCGCGTACAGCAAGAGATTCGTCTGACTGAGTGTCCCTCGAGCAGACGTTCGTTTATCCGTCTGGTTCTCCTATTTATTTTATTCGCTCAGAACGGGCCTGAGGATTCGATGAAGAGGGAATTTGAGCCAGAACGTTTTTTCTCGATTCTGTTCTCTCCCGAAGGAGGATGACATTCAACTTCGGACAGTTGCTCACGCTCGTTTCCTGGATCTCTGGATACGCGACTAGCTGAGCATGAAATCGAGCGATTCCAGGAGGATGGTATCACGGGTGATTATTTTGCATCGTTTTCAAAACAAACCCCTCGTTAGGCTGTCGCCAAAGCCTCGATCTTAAGCTGCATTCGGACGGTCCGACCAGCAGCAGCAGTTTCTTCTTCTGCTGCTCCTCCTCTTAGTCATTGCTTCGTTTTATACCTCTAACAGCATGAAGCGAAGAAGATGACGACGACTCCCAAAGCTCGATGAGGAGGTGTTCCCAACTGGGTAGGGGGACGCGGGGGCAGGAGGAGGGGAAGGGCGACGGATAGGGAAACAGCCGGGAACAGTCAGTCGAGCTAACAATCAGAACAGTTGCCCATAGCGAGCCAGTCAAGCGGCTAGCGAACCCGCAGAACTCGCGACGGCTTCGCTCAGTAAGCGGAACGAGAAATCTCCGTCATTTCTAAGTCCCCTCAATCCTCCAGGACAAATGACTTCAAAAGCACTTCTCATTCCTGAAACGACGCTCCTGAACGATCCTGCCGAGGGTCCCGCGAGCAATCCAAGGATATAGGGCAGGCAGGCAGGCGGGCGGACGAGCAGAGAGTCGAGCGGCCGACCGACAGCTTCGTCGATTCGTCACACATTCGCACTCCCCGAAAAGCCACACACGGCCTTGGTCCCGAGTTGGGAATTGAGTGCAGGGAGAAATCGTCTCCTCTATACAGCAGATATGTACAGCTGTCGTCCCGTCTTGAGAGAGTAATTATCTCGCCAAGGAACGACGGGACATGAATTTTCGAAACGGCAAAAAAGTAATAAGGACACGAGGTACGCCTTTCTGAGCGAATCACAGGATGCGAACCGCTTGATTGGGACAACCCGAAATTGTTCGGACCCGCTCGCCTCCTTCGCCGGCCTTCCTTCCTCCCTCCCTCGACCCAATCGACTTTTTGAGGTATTCGGGGGAGTGCGGATGTGTCACTCAGAATTTGTAATTTCCGCGCGATGGACGGATGACTTTAATGGTCGGTCGCACTGCCAGCCCGCTCGAATCAGTCAGATAGACATTCAGTCCATCCGTCAGTCGGTGGGACAGACAGTCACTCACTTAGGCTGCCCGCCACCCGTTGAATCAACATCCACAGCTTCACCCACCAACGCAAGTGTGCGACGGGCAAGCGGACGCGCGGCGGCCGTTTGGTCGACCCGGGGACCGGCGCGGCAAGCGGGCGGACCACTTTGTTTCCCAAAGGTTGAAATCCCAAAAGACCCGCGACTTTATAGCGTTCTCGTCTTGCGGGCGCTTCTGCTCCGCGTGTGCTCGCGTCCCTGGCTCGTATTCATTACATCGGCCACCAGTGCCAGGGCTTTGCGCCGCCGCCGCCGCCGCCGCCAACGATGTCTGGAGCTGGGTCTGAGCCCTCCGGTTTGTGGCTGGTACCGCGACGCGACGGACAGGCTCGAGGGACATCACCGGAGATCGACCAATTGACTGAACGAAAGAGTCGAGACAAAACGCACTTTACGATTCGTTCCGCATCAAGCGATTTTCCCAATTGCTGTAGAAGTACAAGTTCCTACAAAAGCCAACGAGCGCGGTAGCCGATTCATCGGTCGAGGCAAGCAGGCATATCAAAGCTCCGAGCGAACTTTACTCGTCGTCTATCAGTGGATCAAGCCTTCAGTTGTCTCTTTCCCGCGATTCGTCTCGAGAGCTCAGGATACGATAAGCGCCATAGCCATCGCTCCGGTTTCTCCTACACATGTAACGTAGTCGTCGCACGAGACCGATCGGCAGTATCATCATAAGCGCTCGTCCGAGATTCATTGGTGAGGATTTTCTCGACAAAGGCATTCTTTTGTTTCCCATTTGTGAGTCATCAGCTGACTGATGTCCTAGACTCTGTCTCCCGTGTTGTTATATATCCCGTGTTTTCTCAACTCTCGGCGCTGCTGTGTATACAGCTCCTTCCACCTGTAGACGGTCAGCATCACAGTTGAGCGCTTCTGCAAAGATTGATGGCGTCGAGCCGCGCTTATCTGAGCACATAACCCGCGTTAGCTCCATTGGCCGAATCCCCCCTTTGCATTTCTTCCTCCTCGTTTCCCCCCTCCATCTATCGTCCTTGGAGTTCGCTCCCCGCCCACACCCCCGAATGGTTGTCCGTTGCCGCCGATGCCGCCACCGCCCCCTTTATTCTAGGGCTTCGTTCGTTCGTTCGTTCGTGCACCGGTTATCCCTTGATCGTATCCCCCTTCTGCTCGAGAGACCCGCTTTCGAATCCCCCTCAGAACTCCTCCGCTATGGCTCCCCGGTAACGTTCATTCTTCTAACCTGACCATCTTAAAGCTCGGATTTATTGTGCGTATCGTAGGCTCTAACGCCCTACATTAGCATACAAGCCGGCGCCGCTCGCTCAGTCGGTGGGAGAAAGGAAGCTGGCCAGCGAATGCATCTGCTCCAGTAGCTGCTCCTCTCGGATCGAGACCTGCTCCCTTGGCTGCTACACGAAGCCTCTTGTATTCTGTTCAGCAAACTCGAATTTATATTTGAAACACTCTTCCGAAACTCGAGTCCGACCCACCGAAGTCCTTTGACCGTTCTCGGGAAGGTACGAAACTCGGAGACTAAACTCTAGGTAGGTAACTCCGAGGCTTAGGGTCGACCAGAGAGGAGCTCAAGGAGATAAAGATTAACAAAAACTCCAATGGACCGGAAGGCAAGCACTCTTGTTGATAAATTAATTCCCTCAAAGTAGAGCATTGTTGTACTTGGTCGGTGGGTGAGGCTCTTTTGAATTGCAGCGTTTGCCCGATTGGCTATCTCAGCGCTTATCCGGAGCCGCGGCTGTCGCCCGAGCAGTGGAAGTCATCCTTGTCCTTTTGAGCTGCTAATCCTCCCCCGTCCTTTCGTCCCGAGTTCTCCCGCTCCAATATGTTCTTATATGATAATAACGGCACAATGGATGAGCTACATTAAGATAGATTCGAAACCCGACTTGCGATGTCGCTCGCGGCCGAGTGGTGGGTGGCTGGCTGGCTGACTGGTCCGCTCCCGGAGCCAAGAATGTCCTGTTATCGCGGTATGTCCTTATCACACTCGGCAAAACTCTTGAGTTCATTCTGAACGTTTCAAGGAGGGAGCTCCCCCGCTCGTCTGCTAGCAACCGGTCCGTGTGTCGGGAGGAGAAATAATGTGGGTTTTTATTTTTTCCAAATCGTTTCTCCCTAGGCTCCCACTCACGCTAGAAATCCTGGCAGCAGGGTCACTGGCTCACGCTCGCCGCCGAGAAACCTGTTCCTCGAACGGGATTAGAGCCAGTGCAGTGGCAATTTTTAACGGTAGACCTGTTCCGTTCCGTTTGGACGGACCACTTCGATTGCAGGAACTGAGAGCGCCGGATCTCTAAGGAGCTGGTCGCCCGAGCGACCGCCTCTCCATTCCACGCAACTCCGGCGAATCCGAACCCACACCCGAGTCCACGGCTGGCGATCTGTCGCGGGCGAATTCGGTTCGTTGTTTTCGCGGGAGAATTTCCGCAAGATTTTCGTGGAAGCGACAATCGCAGAGCACACGCGGGTCTTCGCTGGCGCTTTCGGCTCATTTAACCGCTAATTCCATTCTCATTACGGCGAATATCCGACGATAAAAATTCACGATTGCGATCGTCACCGGCGACCACCGAACCTTTTATAAGAAGGACAAGACCTGCAACAAAAACGCCTCCCGATACGAAGCTGCGATGATTTGGAGTTTTTGTGCTCCAGAGTCGGCCGGCTCCGTTCCATTGTTAGGTTCCTACTCTCTTCTTACCCCTCGCGTTCCTTCCAACCGGCCCCTCCCGATCATACGCCTGCTCGCCTTCCCTTTGCTCCGTTCTCTATCGATACAGGAATGAGACAGCCATCAGGCTATCGGAGGAAGCAGAGCAAAAGTGCCGTCTACCAGCTTCACGTAAAAGCCCCCAGCGGCATAGAGCAGCCACTACGGAGACATGATTCCATAATTTCATCGGAATCGCTCGCTCTCGATCGGCTCGAAGTGGAGAACTAGTTATCAATAGAGCGATCGTCGCCAGCAGGTGGTGTCCTCTCGACCAACTCATCTTTTGCCGCTTGGAGCTTCTGCTGGGAAAGAGACTTGATTGATATCAGGGATTCCGATCAAAGCGTCTTTCTATGAATCCGATCCGACACACCGGCTCGCTCGAAATCTCCGTCGGTAGCTCGTTCGCGGGGGGACATACAGACAAGGAAGAAGAAAGGAATCCACAGCGACAAGGGAATGTTTTTTAAACGAGAGCAATAAATAATAGTGGAGTGAAAACCTCCTGGGATTCTTTGCCCGGGGTCTCATTAACAATTAAAGCTCCTCGAGACCGGTGTTCGTTCGCGACTCCGCTCCGACGATTAGCGTCTAAGCGGGACTACACCGAGAATACTCGTCGCAGGTTAGGCAAATTCTAAAGGGGAAATCGCAAGCGTTCGAATCGATCGGTAATCGAAGGATTCAAACACGGATTTCGACCAGTGGGGCAGTTGGGTTAATTATGATAAGAGTCATATTCAGGCCAATGGTAGAACGAACTGATTCTTCGCGAATTTGGGTATGTTTTCCGAGTTGTCTGACGCGGGTAGCGAATACCAGATGAAACCTGGCATTCTATAGGGAACAAATGACAGAGCGTTTTTTTTCGAAAACAATCGCTCATAAACCAGCCCTTCCTAGATTTCTCGGATTCATTCGTTGTTCCGCGAGGCTCATATTTGTACAACTCGTAACAAACACCCGGAAGATCGTGCCCTTTGTTTCGCAGTTTCTTCTGCCGACGTAGCGGCAGCCGTTCGAACCGTCGCTTCGATGCTCCAAGCAGTCTATCGATAGCTGCTCACTGCGCGTCTTCAAGTGTGCGCGCATTTAGACAATCACATTGGGACACATCCTCATAATTCAGAACCGTTCGATTCGTGAGGCGCCTGAACAGCGATCAATCTCGCCAGGGAAACGCCTAGAACAACATCAGCCCATCCAGAAGAGGGTTCGGTCGCAATTTTGAAACACGAACTTTAACCTTTCTGCTGGAAGTAGAACATCTGTCAACAGCGGCGGACTGAATTGAGGTTCGAAAAGGCTTCGATGGAAGATACTAAACTCTGATGTCCACTCGTCGACTTCTTGAGACTCGGATCGTTCCCTGATGATAATGATTCCATCTCAGGGCTCATTGCGTCCAAAGTTTCTTCTACAATTTTACTTTGTTCCGTCTGCGATTTCAACGTGACCGTTTCCATTTCCGCGCTCGCCGCCACTACATTGAAACAAATCGACGGATTCGCTCTTTCCACGAACGGAACAACAATCGTACCCCAGACCTCCTCCTACTAGCCGGTCTCTCTGGGCGACGGCAAATTGACAATTGCGCACGTTTGCGTTTCCGTAGCGTCCGCCGCGACGGTTTATCGCGCGACTCGCCGAGGAGGTGGTCGGCCATTCTCCCTATGTCGGAGGGGAAAAACTCACTATTCGTTTTTTTTTTCGCTCAACGCCCGATCGTTGAATCGCCGAGCAGCGGTGGCGTTGAAGCCACGATGCGCTGAGCGCATTTCACACTTCGTTGAAGTCCCGTTTCCGGCCAATAAGACGCCAAAGAGCCCAATGAGGCCAGCGAACCCCAACCCCATCCCCGGCGCCGTGATTCGACGTTTCTTCGTTGCTTTACTCGGTCGCTCGCTTCCTGAAAGACCATTTCAAAGCCCGAGCGGAGAAGGTGAACTCGGGCACTCGAGAGATTTCGCAGCAGTCTGATTTCAGTTCAGAGATACTGCCCGGCGCTGCCGTCGGATCGAATCCGAGAAGACGTTGAAGTTGTTCGGGAGAACGATTCCGCGCCGGGAAGGACAGCCGTAGGTCATACTCTCCCACGCTCCATGCCCCGAATGCATGCTGATTGGAGGAACGGCTCTCAAGCGCTGATTACTAAGTGCAATCGGAGTTTCGCTCGAAGGTACCCTTCATTCGCGTTGCCCTCAACTAGACGAGTCCTCTAGGGCTGCGTCCATAGTTGCGACCGACGACCGAGGCTTAATTTTTAATCCAAGAGCGTTCCCTTTCAAGTCATCCCCACTAAACCTGTCCGAAGCCGGCTGGGTTCTGTTCCTCCTCTAGGTGAGCCAGGAGCCCCTCTTGGAGCCCGGTAGTCTCCTGCACAGAACTCCCCATGAAGTCTTCTCCGGGATTTCGCATCAAGTAAAGTCTCTGTCGAACCTTCTTGCAATATCTGCTTTCACAACGGAGCCGCCATGGAGAGACTAAGGTTATGTCACAAATTACGACAGACGAGCTCCGGTCCCATCGCTTGCTCCCCTCCGCCGAACTACCACCCTCCGCACGATGATGACTTTTCCTAATTATCACAAAATTCATTTCTGAACTCTAGCTGGGTCGTCTTATCATTGTATGCAAATTTCGTCAATTTTGTCGAATTCGTGCTACACCGCTGCTCGGGGTTGGGAATGAGCTGCGCCGAGACCTTGAGGATACATGATTGAGCCATCCCGAGGGACTGGTCACCCACGAGCAGGAATCGCGTACCCCGCTGGATGAGATTATTCGCTACGGCGTCATCCCCAAATCGAGAGCGAAAGAATCCGATACGGGAGCGAATCGAGGTGATCACAACCGGGAAAGTGGTCATCGCGGAAGCTTCAATTGAATGCGATGGCTTGCATCTCTGGCGGCCCCTTCCTCTGAACTGACCGGAATCGATCCATGGCCCCTCCTGGATCGAAAACTCCAGGCCGGTCGTCACTGGCTGCGAGCGAAGTTAATTCCCGTGGAATCGAGACGTCAATCATGCAAGCTCCAGGCGCGAGTTCCGGATCGACGTCAAAAGAACGACCGTTACGCCTCCAGGGGACGAATAGCAACGAGATAACGAGTGTTAGTGCCACTAGTCTTCGGAACGTAAACTCCACAATGAAGCAGAGCAGGTGCGTTGATTCCACGAGTGACCTCTAGCAGCCACTCTCGTCTGCCATTCAAGAGTGCCAGATTTCTAACTTTGACCATGTTGTTGTTGCTCTTTCGCCTCCAGGGCAGCCGAAACTTTCGGGAGCGGCTGAGCCGAAAACATCCGAGTGCGGGATCCTTTGATGTTTGTCAATCAGCAAACTCACCTCTTCTAGCCGAACAAAGTACGGTACAGCAGGCGGCGACCAAAAGGACGCGTAGAATCCCTGAAGCCAATTTGAAATCCTTCATGTTGAAGTGTGCGACTCCAAGATGTCTCCCCGATCCAGCTACCCTAGAAGTCTTCAATCGCTCATCCTAGGAAAAAAAAACAGATCAAGTTTTAGGATTGGCCTCTCGTCCACAGTGATCGGAGTAATTAGGGAGACACTTCTCGATCGATTGATCGATCGATCGATTGCCCTGCACGGACGATCTCACCACAAATCAGACCCGGCGACCTTTCATAGAACGGATCTTGATCCACGCCGGCTCGAAAAAAAATCAGGTCGGACGCTCGACGCTGAGCCTACCGAGACCTGCGGTCGATCCAGAGAGGGATTAGCTCCAACGGTCTCCCTCCCTTGCGGACCGCATCAGGTAAACAACAAAAAAAGAGAAGAAAAAAAAACACAATCGGAGCAGATGTAATCCGAGAGACGGGGATCGACCCCCTCAGCATTCCAGAAAGATTTCTCTTCTCACTCCTTGTCTCTGTTGCTTCAGTTAGGTCAATCTGTTGGTTTGGAAAAGGAACAGAACCAAAACAAAGATTGATGACTTGCCAAATAGACCCGCCGCCGACTCACGCCGTAAATCATAATATTTAGTGATAGAGAGACGAAAACTTTGAAAGGTTCTCCCTAAGCGTCTGGGTGGGAAAAGAAGAAGCCGCCCCGCCGTCTCGAACACGTTCGAGGGAGCGAGCCCCGAGCACGTGAGGAGAGCAGAAACGAGAAGAATTCTTAGGGAGTAGATTCGTATACATTTCGGGGGAAGCCTGAGTGCGAGCGAGCGAGAAAGCAACTGTGTGAAAAATCGGCGAAGTGCAACAGCTTAAAAAACTGCTCACGAAAAAATGGAGGAAGGAACAAGTCTGCACACCGAGCGAAGGTGTGGGAGCGCTCACACCGTCCGTCTGTCAGTCGGTCCGAAGGCATAGGAGCCAACCGAGGCGAGAACGCATGGAGAGCTCTGCCGGCAGCGTTGCCCTGCAGCAAACGAGGAACAAGGGCAACGCATATTTTTATGAGTCAACTCCTTTTATGGCTCGTCTTACAAACATATCGACATTCGGCCGCGACCGAGAGGACGAGCGAGCGGAGCGTATACATAGAAAGAAAGGAGACGGGCGAGAAAAGGAGAGGGGTTTGAAAAAATATAAAGATGCCGAGCCCCATATCGCAATCGCGAGAACTCCCGGTCGAGAGTGGGCGCCGGAGTAGGTCCGACTGAGCTCTATAGAAGGGGTGGCATGAGTGACGAACTTGATCTTGTCGGTTTTGGTACGGAGCCTCGCTTGCAGTTGCTCGTTCGTTCTGTTGGTCGGTCGGTCGGTCGGCCATTCATTCGCTCCTTCATTCATTTCTGCATTCAGCCGAACAGGCATCGAAGAAGGCGGACGGGCAAGAAATGTGTCAGTCGTAGTATTCGTTCGTAGTCGCTTTATGATGTTGAATACCCCAGAGCCCACTTGGGTAGTCGTCGTCGGCGGCCCAGATGGCGGTCGCGAGGTAGGTTGCTTGACTGGTTGGTCGCTGGGTCTCTATATCTCTCTCGGTTTTTTCCTTTTTCTCAGCCCGCTCCCCCGCTCTGCCCACAAAGCGGTAGAGTCGGCGGCGGTAGCGACAAAGATGTCTGTAGCAGGAGCAACAACAGCAGCCGCCGACGAAATATATCGTCGAGATCTCACTCGACGCCCGCTCTACAACATTGTTTGAAACTGTGTGTTCACTGTGTGTAAAACTCTCTCTGACTACACACAGTCAGCGACCCTTCTTTTCCCTCCGATTCGCCAGCCATGTTTTCTAACAGCACCCACTACTGCAACTGTCGTCTACATTTTTCTTTCCCCGTCGTGTTTCGCCGTGAGTCTTGAGCGGCCAAAGAGCCGGGATCTCCACGACACCTCCGCGAGAGCGTTGTCGACTCGATCGATTCCGTGAAAAGTCCACGAACGCTCACCGCACTTAGGCGGTCGGCGAAGACGTGCGATCTCGTACGAAAAATCAGGAAGAGTCGTCATAAGATGACCGGAAAGGGTCTTCGTGGCAGCTGCTCGCCGATTCCAATCTCGGATTCTCAGCGACACACTCCGCGCACGAACTTGCCGCAGATATCGACTGGTTATGCTTCCGCCTCGTTTTAGGGGTCTCACTCAGACGGTGCGATTTGAGTGGAAAGCCCTGTAGCCTCGCATTTCGAAAATGGAAAGTTTTCTTTCCGGTTCCCTTGGCAACCCCCGATCGAAACCGTAACTCAGCGGCGTGAGCCCATTTGCACTTTCGAGCGGAGCAAAAAGCGTAGTGCCTCTCGCTCGTTGTCCTGCCGCTCAGACGGCGAGGAACTTCTTGGAGGTCGGGGATCGAAATGTTGCCGAGCTGCCATGTTGCCAAGCGACAGAAAAAACGGCTCTGGTTGTCTTCCTCGGGGATTTGCCGAGTACCCAATTGTTTCATTAGCCCAATTGTCTTCGAATCCTCTGAAAGCTCAATGGAAAGATAATGGCTTCGTCGGCGTCAACAGCTTATCTTACGCTGTAAAATAGCACGAGAGGAGCAGATAAGCGCATTGAATGGCAACTCGCAGTCGGACCCGGTAACGTCCAAACGAAGTTTGCGCTTTCTCCCGTCGTGGGCATAGCCTGTCTGCCTGCCTGCTCGCCTGCCACCACGCTATCCCTCATAAACGCCTCGAACCCCAAAAAGCAAGCCGGGTGGCTAGCCGGCAGACGGTCGGGAGACACGGAGAGTAGAATGGGCCGATCGACCGACAGACTGCTTGGCAAAAGGAGAGAATTTCTTCGTCTTTGCTTTTACACCTTAGCAATTTGGTGGTGGTAGTCGTGCTGGTGGTGGGAGATGTGTCTCCCTGGTGCTTTTATTGGCCGCGACGCTACCAGAGAAAGACATTTACAGTCCGCTGGCATAAGCTACAGCAACGGGCAACTTGGATTGGCTTGCGGGAAGCAGGAATGTCTCCAGACACCCCCGCACTGCCGCGCTCATCCTCGCAATTGGTGTATTTCCCCTAGGAGGACTCCTTCTTCTTTCTTTGTCTCTTCCCGGCGTCATTGTCGTCCGCACTCCTTGGTCCCCTACAGTTTTTCCACTGTCCCGCGCGCGTGTACGGAGTGGGGTGAAGGGAAGAACAGAGTAGCGGTAGGGAATATCAGCCGGGAGGGACCGATGAGCGATAAGGCACGGAAAAATCTTGTAAAACCATAAAAGTGATCCCCTGCGTTCTGGACCGTCTGCGGAAGGAAATGAATTGACCGTTCGCCATGTCGACGATGGTTTATAGGCCGGAGAACCTCCTATCGGTCATTTCGATTCCTCTTTGATCAGAAATCGGGAGAAATACGGCTCGTGCCTACGGTTCCCCGCCACGGATTCCTCAGGAGTGATTTGATTTTCCATTCTTGAATGGGAACTCGCCTACTCTATCCGAAGGTTCGTCGGCGCTCGAACAAGGAACATCCCGAGTCCCGAGGCTTCTCGACGGCGATTTCACTTCCGTTTCTCTCGGAGCCGACTGCCAATGGACATTAAAAATTATCTCCATCTGCGAAAAAATAGTTCCCCGCGTACGACCGAAGCGAATCTTTCTATCTCTTCTTCTTTCTACCACCGAGCCCCGCGATCTCTCGTCTAAACTGCTGGCTACCGACCGCCAGCAAAACATCCCGATTCTCTAGATCGTCGACCCTCTACTGTTTGACTCACAATCCGGAACAGATTCGGCGCAGATTGCGAGCGATCATCGAGAGGACTTGCACGACCCAAGAGCAGAGGACGGTCAAACGCTCGGGTCGGAACTCGATTACACAAGATGAATTGATGACGATTGCAGGGACCCCGGAAAGGGACGAGAGGCATAGATACACACATTACCGAATGATGGATCCGTCAGTTTATTCTCCACGAGCCAGCGTCGATTCCCGGCGGAAACCCCCATTCTAGCGCTGTCGCCGAGGGAAGAGTGTGTTCTAATTGAGAATCGCCTGCTGCGACGCTCAATCAATTTACATGCTCCTAGTGAGCACCGAGGGAACTACAGCTCTGGCTAACACAACTTTACCACTTATTCTGTTAGTCGCGGACTCTACGGAAGCTCGAACTCCTTCGATCGTCGGTCAGTAGATTCATCACAGCGCCTCTCCAGTTCCTGAACTCTGCTGGGACACCGAGGTCGCTCGGATCGAGCAAGCCAGAGCAAATAGCGATACGGTCATGCAACATTCCGTGTCGTCGGTATTATGCTCTTACCCCGCGTGACAACCCCCGTCCCCCTCATCCCGCTCTTGCTCTTCCGCAAATAGCGGGACACCGTGCTGGTCATCGACTCATCCGAATACCTGAGCGCTGATGCACCTTCGCGAGGGGACAGATGTGCAAGTTGCTCGTTAAAGTGACACGCCAGCAGTTGGTCAGTGGACCGTTGTTTGGACCAAGCTCCCTCTTGACGAGAGCTTCATGCAATCAACTATTGAACCGAAGCCGAATTCAGGGGAGGAAGAATGTCCTGAGCTTGATTTCACGCAGAAGGAGAGCAAACAAACCAACCAGCCGGCCAGGAGGAGTTCGATGGCCCTCGGACGAGATTCGTTCTTTTCGCCTCGCTTGGTTTTTTGCTCTTCCCTCGCCGGCGAGTCTCAAATCTCAAATGGCGGGATCACGCGGAAACTTCATTTCAGAGGTGGTCAGCATATTGTTCGATCCCTCTGCGGAGCTTCGTCGTTCCTGCTCTCGCCCCTGAAGCAAAACCAAAAGAATGAAAAAAAGAAGATGAAACGTTTGTAAATGATCTCCGGCAAACGTGTCCGAGCCAACAAAAGTTCGAGCCAGCTCTCGTGTACGGTTAATGCACGAGCTTTCGTCCATTCCGCTTTTCAGGATTCGCGTATTGTTGCCGAACGAAAGAACAACAGCAGAGAAGAAAATGGGAGAATCGAAGCAAGTCGAAGAGACGACGCCGGTGATCACTCCAGAGGTCCGTTCCATAAATTGTTGATCATTCCTCCCATCAGTCAATCCGCGGTGGCTCAAGGATCGCATTGGATATATCAAAGAATAGATACGATGTTTCGACCCTTAGCTCGGACTACGTGTGCTCGTTGATCCGATGGTGTTCTACACGAAAGTTTGGCCGATAGAAAGCATCCGAATTCTGAGCACGACCACGACGAAATGAAGAGATTTAAATTTTAATGACCGCCGCCGCCGCTGTTGCTTTGCCGTTGCTGCCGCCGCCGCCGTCGGAGCCGGAGTTCAACACAAGGGGAAAGTTCGCTAACGATTAAGTCCAGGAAGACAATGGCACATTTTTCCGCTCGGGAATGCTATCGGACATTATCTTCATCTTGTCCAAGTTCTTTGTCCAGCCGAACGAGTGGGGAGGAGGAAGCGAGAAATCGCATCGACGGGATCATCCAGATAGGGATGTCGATCTCGGAGGAAACGAGCTCCAATCGGACTGAGGAACGATTATCATCGGAACAAAATGAGACCGTACCACACGCGGCTAATAACCCGCAGCGTAACGGGGAGAACGCTCAAGAGATTGCCAGGCTTCCGCCGGAGCAGCAGCTTCCTACACTGCGAGGCAATAGAAGAAAAAAATAAAGGATAGACCACCGAGAGCCCGGAAGACGTCTTGACAATCATCGCTCAGCCTGGGTTTTGTTCGCTGCGGCAGCGTTGCCTTTGGCGCTGCCGCCGCCGCCGTCCACAATAAACCCTCGCGTAATCCATCATCAGAGAGTTTAGTTTAAACTCTCTATGCTGGCGGGTGAGATACTCTCGAGTAGAAAGACTTTCTACAACTATTTATGGAGAGCACCCGCGCGGCAATTATCAAGCAGCACGCCCCGAGCTTGCCTCCGGCCGAGAGCTTGTAACCGAGTAAATCAGTTTCGGACTTTTTGCCACTCACTTATAAATAGGTAAATCTCTGTATAAGAGCCCCAACCGATCTCCCATTAGAGGCCGAAGCGGTCGAACGAGTATCAACGGAACTTTTTGGAAAGAGGAAGCTCCCGCCACCGACGGCGCCGCATCAGAGAGTGAACTTAAAAGATGGCCTCCCACACTTCCAGCAGCCTCGTTTTCGTACATCGCATCATCCGGTATTCGGTTGAAACGGAGCTCGATACCACCTAGCTCTAAACAGGCGGCTCTACGCTTTTTCCATGGATGATAAACTACCATCAAAGTTACCTGAAGACCCGAGTGAACGAGCGGATGGCGGGATGGATGGACCTATTAGCCAAACTCCTAATGAGCGTTACAGTTTTTTTTTTGATGTTTACCAGCCGGAGCTTGGAGGGAATTTTGTCGCTGACGAGGCAAGGCGAGCAAACGAATGCCAAAAAAATAACTCGACAGCGTCGGCCTCCCGTGGTAGACGACAAAATAGAGGAGCTTGCCATCCGCCGGCGCTGCCTTTTCGACGCAGCGACCAGAAAGCGCTCAAGGAATTCAGCGAGCTCGACTTGCATAACGGAATGCTGCCTTTTTTTCTCTCGGCTGAGGAGTAACGATCCCTTAGGAGCTCGCACCCGGTCGTCATCGACGACGACAGCAGCAGCATGCTTGTCCCGAGATCGGTGCTGAGGATGACTCGTCGAGCCATATGTGCCGAATTAACACAGAGTTCGTGTTTCTCTGATTCCTAATCGCCGGCCCAACCAATGAGCGAACGAACGGATGGATTGTGGATTGCTCGCTAGTTCGTCTATACCTTCACTCCGTGGCCGAGTGGGAGGACCGGATCACAAAGGTGGTCTCCATATGACGGGGTAGCAGCACATGCTCTCCAGTGTAAGCTGAGAGCGCCTCGAGCTCCTCCGGACAACGGGCATGATGATGAATATGAATAAATGCCGTCTCGGTGACATACGACTCCGGCAAGCGGATAGTGTTCTCCAACGTTGCACACCCATCGATGCGGGGAGAAAAGAAGCAGAACGAGGTTTCTACTACGGCTCGAAAAGCGACGAAGAAGTAGTTGTGTAACAAACCGGACACGCGCGAGAACAAGGGACGGGAGAACATAATTCGTAAAGGAACGAAACTCGTTTGGGAGTCCAGGCCGTCGCGGCGTCGGTCGCCATCCGTCGCAGTTTTCGCAGCCGTTTCAGTCGACGCTACCAGCGGAAAGCAAGAGTTTGAATTGAGAACTGTCCAAAAGCAGCGCTTTCTTTCGGCTGAAATGAAGGGGTTCACCGAGCCGCAACTGTCCCGTCACAAAACGGGTTGTAAAGTACAACGGCTCGAAGGGAAAACTCCGACCCAACTCCGACCCACCGTCCTTTACATTGCTCCTCTTCGGGAGAGCCGGGATTTCCCTCGGTTTCGGGCTATCCCCAAGCTCTTCCCTCTTATCCTCTGGGTCTCTCCCTTAACCAGGAACGGTGAGGCTTTATGGCAAGCTCAAACACCCCGCGTAGTCCCGGCACCCTCACGGGTTTGCGTCGGATCAGCCGAACTGAGGCGACATTCGGATGAATGAATGAATGGAGTGCGTTGCGAGCTTTCGAGTCCATTCATTCACGCGCCTGTCGGACAAGCGGCCCGCTTGCTTAGCTGTCTCATTTAAAAATCTCCAAATGTTAATTCGGATCGCTAAAAGCTCCGCCGCTCCCTTCATCTCGTTCTGCGTCCGACAGCCAGTCAGAGACAGTCTGGGTTGTGCAGGAACCCTCCATCGTCATTTGGAGGAAGCATGCGCACCCTGCAACCGCCCAGAGCCTCTTTTGTCATCCTCGCAATCACCGAGTCAATCATGACCGACATCACCATTATCACCGGCAATGGGAGCGGGTATTCTCTGCTTTCGAATTCTAATAATCAAATCATTGCATACATTATCAGCAGCGAAATCCTCATACGCTTGTCATCAAACGACATCGACGCAGCATATTCCGAAGCAGAGCTGCCGCACCGCAGGTGCATCTCTGTCGACCGATCGACGAGCATATGTTGACTGGATCTTTTAAAAAATCGCAGAAAATCTCAATTATTCCTCTAACCCGGAGAAATGTCCAATCAGCAGAGAGTCCAGATCGAGTGCCTTCGGATGGATCCGAGATAATTCACATCGGCTATTCCCGACTCCGTCGCTATCGGCTCGTTCCGGCCGGCAGCCAACGAGGTTTCGTCTTCAATCAAGAAAATTACGAGAAGCTGCAAACAAATGGATAGAACGAGAGACGACGAACAGACACTCAGTCAGTCAGCCAGCGAGCGAGTGGAAGAGCGTCTCGAAAAGTATTATGTTGTCTGTCGGCGTCACATTTGTCACCTGGCTCTTAGCCTCGGCTAAACTCTTTTCCTTCTCGTGGCTATTGTCGTCGTCGTCGCCGCCAAGATAGACCCAGTTGGTGGTGGTAAAGACGGTCTGCGGGAAAGCATTACCAAAGGAGACGTGTGGTCCACACGCTCTGGAGATCCTTCAGTCAGGCCCGACAGACTCCCACCGAAAGAGCCCGGGACCGACCGAAGAAACAGCAACAGGAACAACAACTGACAATGACTAAGCAGCAGTCGCCGCGGCAGCCAGGACTGCTACTGCGAGCTCGGAAGAATGGGGAGAAAAATGCCAATCGAATCGGTTTACCACTGTCGCCACAGCTAAAGAAACCCGAAAGCATCGAGTGCACACAAAAGAAATCGCAGAGAGAGGAAAGCGTCCTCGTTCGTTTCAGGTCGTCGATTCCGGCGGCGACGACGACGGCTGTGAAGGCGACTAAGACCAAAGAAGTCAGCCACCACAGCAGTGCCACCAGAAGCGCAAAGAAGGCGCACGGCCGACCACTCGACGCATAGATAGAGGAGCAAAAAAAAGCTACTCGCTGTCATTTTTGAAGGGCAGGGACAAGCGGTCCGCTTGATCTTTTTGCTTTCCGGACGCCAGAAACTTGACATCCGTCGGCTCATATCAACCCTACTGCGGCTACCAACGCCGACCAGCGACCACTTCGAATGCCTCCCACACGCTTCGATCGGGGAAAGCTTCTGGCTCGCTCCGAGACGGACGGACGGACGGTCGGACAGATGCGGCGATGGGCTGAGCGCCTGTCTGACTGAATGGGAGATCGGATGAGACAATGCAGTGACTACGGTGTTTTTTCTTCTGATACCCTGTTTTTTCAGATGCCGTCAGCATAAAAATCCCTTCACTCGTTCTTTTCTATTTTCGTTGTAAATCCCATACGGTATCGCCTCTCGTGCCATTTGCAAATCATCCGTGGCTTTCCCTGCTCCTCGAGTTATGGGCTCTTCCGAGGACGAGGATCGGAAGCCGGAAATTCACGTGGATTCCGTAGCCATCGATATCGATACGACCACGAAAAAGAACAAACTTCCATTCGATGACGATTCCCCCCATGGAAATGAAAGAAAAACAGAAGGTCGCTCGCGTAGGGAAGGAGATCATCGGCGGACATAACTACACGTGGGCCTACCGCTCAGAGCGGCGGAGTGTAATTTTGTTTTGATGGCGACCCCCCAGTTTGATCGGAGAACAAAATACCTGACTACCAGCTGCCTGACGCCACCTACTTCACTGGTTTAGGTATGTTAGTCATGACCGACCGGATCGAGATACAGCGAGCTTGTCTGGCAGCCAGCCGTTCGCTAGGTTGTTCGCTTGACTAGCTGCCCAGCCAGTAGGTGAGAAACAGAATCGACTGAGGAGCAATTACGAGCAGATATCTCACATCGAGAATCCGATCAGGCTTCGCACACACCTTGGTGGAGCCGACGCGACGGCTCACAACTCTCTCGCTTCATGAAGTCAGTCACATGTATGCCAGGTAGAGCGACGACGGGATATTGAACAGACTGTGGAAGAAAATCGAGAGATCGATCTCGCTGACAACCTTTTCGCTTCCATTTCTTTCGGACCCTCCGAAAACTGAAAGGATCACGCGCTTCGCCTGGACTTCGAATTTTCGCTCACCTCTATCTTTGTGCGCTGGTTGTTCGCACCTACGATACGTGATTCGGCCTAGGGAGTCGTTTCAGCGCCCGCTCTCGAGGGAATTTTGCGCGTGCCACCTGCTGATGATTCAGAAACCCTAACCACATTCATGGAGGTTGGGAATATAGCAGAATCATTGGCACAAGGAGATTTCCTCGGGCTCGCCGAGCCTCATGCCTCGCGCTGATTGACTGCTGGCTTAAATACTTTCTCAAGCGCCTCCGGTCAAATTAACAAATAGAGATAACAGGGCCTCCTATCCCTATCTAGCCGAACATCTAACTACAGATTCAATGGATCGAAGCTATTTCTCCGCGAAGACAGCGGACAGTTCCTCCGTCGAGCCAATCTCATTCGATGGACTTTATCGCGGGAACCGCAGACTGACAAAAGGCCTAAGCAGACCGCGTGAACGCAGCAAAACCGTACCGTCGAATCCATGACAATAACAACAACAACGACAGGATAGAGATCCGATCCCTGGAGGAGTGGAGACGTCGAGGGGGAAGACGTGAATTCAGGGATGATGAGAGCGCGCCATGCTCCGATTCTCCTCCATCGGGGACCAGCAGCAGCTTCGGAATGCTCCGCTTTTTAGACGAGAGGAATTCCTCATGAAGCTCCAAATGAACCTTTTCGTGTCAGATACTTGCCCATTTGACTGGCTGTTTGCTCGCTCACTTGTTCCTCTTGCTGTTCTCCTCTCGACCTGTCCCTTCGGTGCACAATTCAACGCTTCAGAGACTTTGCTTAAGTGTGGAAGCAGTCAAGTTGCACCACCTGAACGATTACGACGACGTCACTACGTTTGCTCGGCTTGTCAGTTTACCGGTTGGTCGGCCCGTCGGTCGGTCGCTTCCTCGTACGTTCCTTTGGTGCTCGCTTGCTCCTCGAATTAAAGCAAGGATACGTCCGTCGGGACAATTAGCAGTTGGGCGCCGTCATTAAAACGAGCTGTGAGCAACCGGTCGCTGCGGCCATCGGCTGTCTCAACTGCCCCCGGTCCGCTCTACCGGCTACGGTCAACCTACGAGCAAGATACAACGCTGTGTGCATAGATATTAATGTTATGACCCGCTCCCTAACCACCGTGGACATCTGTTCAACTCCATTTATTTATTCGTTCATTGAGGCCGCCGCCGAGACCGCCGCGCCCCGACCGTCAAGGTGAGATACGGAGAATGGAAGGCGCGTTGAGAACGTTTCTCGCCGGATACTTGCACGGGTTCCGCGACCTGGACTCTCACGAGCTCCGGAAGCGAGAGCCGGACGATATCGAGCTCGAGGTGCCGGCGGATTGAGGGATCGACGCGGATGATGGTTACGGGGCATCCATGAAAAAATTCATACAGGCACAGGGTGACCCTCAAGGAAGGCCTCAATCGTCTCAGCCGATGATCTCTGGGACCGACAAAACGAAGACCCTGAGAACGATGATGACGTGCCTTAACGACATTCGAAAACCATTAACTATTGTATTCCACTCAAGAGACGGTCTTGTCTTTAAACGTCGAAGATAAAGAGAGTCCAGCAATCACCGGAGGGGGAACAAGATCACGAACAAGACGACAGGAAACACCAAATATTACAGCTACTATTAAAGTCGGCGGCCGACGAGCGACGGCATTCTGGTCCTGTACTGACCCGATCTGTGCCGAGTCAGGGTGCATCTACCGATGTCCGTCCGTCCGTCGGTCTGTTTCTTTCTCATTCAGTAAAACCGTCATTATATGTATGTATGTATGTATGTATACCCGGCGGTATCGCAGAGGCTTCCTGAAGTCGCTGCCTCGTCAAGTCATGCATGAAGGATCGAGAGAGAACTCCGAATTTCTGACAGGATGAAACTAAAAAAATGAAGTCAGCCATGTAGTCAATGACATGGCTGAACACAATCGACCATGTCCGAGAGTGTTTCAACGATTCTTCTGCTTGACTAGGAGCGGCATGTGACCGACGTATTGTATGGAGCATGCAGTAGCAACAAAATGGATGTATCGGTTTCGTTCGTTCACTCGCTCGTTGCTCCGTCCGTCCGTCCGTTGGCTCGCTCGTCCATTCATTCATAGGGAGCCACGCCTGGTGTCGCCCAATCAAATGCATTAATAGCCTGTGTATGGAGCCACCATGGGATTGACTCGGTTGAGTTGACTACTTTGGTGGCTGGTTGAATGTTAGAAAGTCTCCTCCTGTCGCTCGGGCTGCCAGCCGGTTCTGAAGTTCGTTCGAAGGTTCCCACAGCTGCCGGCGGCGGGGTGGTCGCGCTTGGTATGCTAGGAGTTTTTCCTCTAGCCCACGAAATTTGAATTTAAAGGGCGGAGCTCACTCGAGTCGTGATTTTGACACGACTCGTATCCGACATCTATTCTCGGTGCTGCTGCTGCCACGTGACGCCGACGACAACGAGGAGGCATTAGAGAGCATTTGGTTAACTCTCAGTGGCAGCATGTGAGTCTTAAGCTCGAGGCGCCCAGGGTCGAGGTGCCGTTCACGCAGGCCCTACAATCACGAGCGAACGGCGCATCGGAAATCAGCTCCACCACGATCTCCGACACCTCGACCGGATGGCAGATGATTTCTCGAGGTTGAATACAACTGCACTCGATGCTGAATATTTCCGTTTTCGCGCCACGACGATCGCTCCTGTGATGGAGGCTGAGGAAGTATCCTCAGGAGCGAAAGGAGATAAAATGACGGGAGGGCTCCACTTGAGCCCGTTCTCAGAGTCGATAGTGGATCCCAATTAGAGAACTCGGACGGAATTCGTACGACGGAGCGAGAGCCAAACGTCTACGAGTAAAAATTCCACGAAACTAATTCACCCCGCTCCCTCCCCCTCCCAAAATTACCACTGCCGACCACTCGACCGCCAGGCCGCCGATCTGCTCGCTTCGCACAACAAGTATTAGGGGCATTAGCCGCAAAAGCGCATGGCGAAGCGGCAAGCAAAACAAACCGGATGGACGATCGTTGGAATTGTTTACCGAACACCCTCGTCGCTCGAGTCCGCTCTGGCTCTGCGTAAGCAGAAGCGGCTCGACATCAGAAACGAACTTTTGTGGCTATTCTCGCTTTCGATACGAGGGCGCCCGAAGCTACACGAAGTCCCGAGAATTATCATCTCCCGATCGCTAGGAAGCAGATCATCTGCACCGGGTTTGGAGCACCCGAGAGAGGAACGTTTTTCCTCCGTTATTCCTCCTCGTGTCAGAACGAATTATTTTTCTCCCGTTGCCATTCCGCCGATGGTAGGGCATGCGAGTTTCACTCGTAGATCTTCGAGCGACGCCGCGCCGAGGTTCGAGCCTCGAGGGGATCAGCATTCATTACACAGTCGATTGGCTTCTTTCTTTTCAATGCATATTCACCGCGCGCGCTCGCGGCTTTCGCTCGATGGCTTCTGGCGGCATCTATCCCTCATACTTATGTGTCTACTCTCTTATTTATACTGTTATCTCTTCGAAGCGCCTAATCCCGGCTCGATGGTCGCGATCGCGCTATGGGACGAGCCCGGCCGGATGCGACCGGGGACGTCCAGTCGAATGAAAGCCAGCGAACTTCTTTGCGTCCCCAGAGTGTAGATGAGAGCTGACTGGAAACCTGTGTACCGCGTGACGTCCACGGAGACATACAGACGGAGAAAGCACGCACACGATATTGAAAGCCAGTGGAAACTTCTGCCCTCGGGGTTTCGAAAGCGTACCAAAGTCAGAGGATAGCTGACCGGTTGGCCGGTGAGTCGTTTGGTTGGTTCAGGAGAAAAAAGATGGTCATTCAACGTGGGCTCTTCAAGCGGCCTGGCCGGCAGCAGCGGACGAACGCTTCTATAAATCACCTCGATGTGTGTACGCAGTTGCTCATTTTCAGCAAACTCCCTTTCTTCTATTTTTTTCCTTCAGGTTGAAACCGATAGAGTTCCTCTGAGACGCTCCGGTTAGCTGCCTGGTCACGGCCGCTGCTGCTGGCGCGGAACGTTTTGAGAGAAGAGACCCTTTTCTTCTGCCACGTTTGCCTTACCAGTACGGCAAGTTACGAAACAGGGAGACAAGCAGCCGCGCGGTTGGCTCCATAGGAAGACAGGCAGACGAACTCTGCTGATATTCTCGTCCTGCCTTTCGTTTTTCTTCCTCTTCTTCTTCTCTTTTTTTCAGCCGGTGAATCGGTTCGGCCGGGGGCCCCGGACAGAAACAGCCGCGACCTAATAACCGACGGCTGCCTCGGCTGCGGCAGAAGATAACCGACCTGTCCACGTAAACCTCCGACACAACTTTATAACCTCAAAGTAAAGAAAACAAAACACACTCACAACAACTTATCTTCATTAAAAAAACGCGCGCTCGATCAACCGCTCTCTCGGCGTGTCAGCGCGACGCGTTGCCGCCGCCGCGCGGTAATAAACGGTATTCAAGCTTGAATATGATGGCAAGGATCAACTCAGAGGTAATTGTCATAATTATAACAATTACAGAGATCGTTGGTACACCGTCATCGTTGTCATAGTTTTTTGCCCACAACTCTTCATCCGAGTTCGCCAACATTTCAAGGTCTCCGGCCGACTCCGTTTGGATCCGGTGTCCATCAGAGCATTCTCATCTGGCCCGATCAGGCCACCTCCCAGGGGGAGAAAAATATATCCATTGAAAATTCGGAAAATCGAAGAAGAAAAAGGAAAAATAAATTCCGAAAGGTGAAGGTCTCGATATCGCCGGACAAAATACATATATTCACTCGACCGCTCCGCAGGAGTCATCGCAGGGAAGAGTTCCGAGGAGATAGCAGGCAAGAAATCCTCGTTCACACGGCATTTCTTCTGAAGAGGATTGTGATTTTGCTCGATGAATTCGATCTGAACGCCAAAGCTGAACGAGTTGCGATCTCGCGTGCCCAGAGCTCATATGCTATCTGCCAAGAAATAGCGCCGATCGACGTCTAGCTTCGAGCTTATCAGAAGTCAACGGACAAGCAACCAGCAGTCGCAGCGTCGACTCCGGTACCGGCGACGCGTTCGTCCGCCGCCGGGGAATGTCAAGCGTCGTGAACGGGTAGAAAAAGCATCGCGACTCAAAAAGACCCAGAAGTCAACAATAACAACAATGCGTACCAGAACACCCCGACGGAATCTTCGGATAAGCGAATTCAGTGGCAGGCATTATCGTCTGCCCGGCTCTCTCTCGTGCAAAAAGGTTCCCAATGGAAGTCATCGGAAGGAAGGTGCATGCCTGCCTGCCTGCCCGCCTGCCTACCTACCGGTCGCTGGGTCGCTCTGTACGTTATCGCAAAACTCTCTTTTCCCTCTTTCGGTGCAATAGCCACTGATAGTGGGGCCAACCAACCAAATAGCCTGCCACTCTCGTTTGTCATTATGATTCTTATCACGAGCAATACATCGTTCCCATACGTAAGACTCCCGAACGGTAAATCGAGAAAAAAAACGGTCGCTCGTCTCCGGCGATGAATTCAGAAGAGTACGGTAAACAAATTAGCGAGCGTTGAATTCCAAAACAGCAGCGTTTATCCCACAGGAATGTAAAGTGAATTTCCCTATCAGTAATCCTGGGGAGCCGTGGTAACAAACCCGAGAATCCAGATAAATACTTCTGCACCCGAAAGTATCTCCATGTATCGGAATCGTCTAGTTTGCTCTCTTCTGTTTTTATTTGAGTCGTGATTCCCGGTCTCCACTCCGCCCTCCTCTACCCTGCCGGATATTTCTTTCTCTCGGAAGAGGAAGACGACTCTTATTTATTAGAAAAGAGAACACGCAGGAACTTCAGGTACCCTTGGGACATGAGACCGGATGGACGACCGACCGCCCGCCGCCTGCTCGGCCCATGGGCGATGGGCCGGTCGCCTCGTCGCATCTTCGACAGTGAGACCCATACAAAACATACGGACTCACATAGATATACGAACCTGAAAACACATACGAATGGACAAACATGGCGGCGACATAGAATCTAATCCAGCGATACGTTCTCCGACTGACTAACTAGCCGGGCGAAGAGATTCGGGAGCACCATGAGCAAGTTCTGACCCAAATCCAGAGGGGTCCCGGAAATCTATTGCATTGGCTTTCTTCTGCTGCGACAGGTCTGGAAGGCTGTCCAGGGAGCCCACTTTTTGTGATTGATGCAGGCACGGGGGGAATGAAAGGCGCTCTCGGCATAAAACGAACCGGAGGATCCGCCCCGCTGATCAGAATAGTCGGCATCACGCTTCTGATGTTTTTTCTCTTCACGCGTTTTCCGTTTATTCTGTATTTTATCGTTTCACACGGGACAGGCAGAAATGAAAACAGACAGGGCGGGGAGACAACGAGAGACAGATCACTTGTCTTCTCGTGTGACAGTCCTTGGCATAGCCGGCGATCTGATTCGGACAGATCTGACGGAATCGTCCTGATCTACGGCGACCGACAGATCTGCAGTCGAGAGTCATCCGACTGGGAATTACTGTTTCACGGAAGCGAGAGAGGAAGTGAGAATAGGAAACACAGCCAGAGAGAAGGTCGGGCGAACGGAATATTCTTCTCGACCCATGCAATCATCCTGCGGGCTAATTTTGAACGTGCCTAATCCAATTACGAAGATCTTGTCCCAGTGTCGCATCACGGGAGCAGAGTCGATACGCTCTACTATCTCGCGAGTCGCAGGGACTCTATCTGGGTGAGTTCACGGTTGTGTGGTTGATGAGGGCGCTTTGCGGTCACAGCCTGTGAAGATCGCTCTCCGATAGGCTACAGTGACGAGAAAGGCGACGAGGATAGGAACGTGGGTAAGAGACCCAGGAGAAACCCCGAAATACACTGGAACGCAGACTCTTCGCGGCTGTGTACGAAACCTGAGGGGGGGCCCCAGCCTTGAGCGTCAGGGGCCGCCCGTGAGAGGAATTGGACGGAGCGATTCCTGAATTCCCGACTAACTGAGATTAGGTTCCGGAACTTCGTTCGGATAGCATTCGAAATCGATGGCCGGGTGTGCATATCAGGCTTCCCACTCGTTCGGATGATTCTCCCGATTCTCTCTCCCTCATCCCAAGGAAATCTCGCCGGTGATTCTCTTCGTTGAAGGGCGTAGATGAGCGACGAACTAGATGAACGAAAAAGTTCTAGAGATCACCAGAGACAACGATGCCCTTGCGAATCGGCGATACCACGCCCTTGTCCAATATCTTTAATGCAGCACTGTCCTCTGTCCACACGCACATAGAGGCGCACAGACGAAATCACACACAAACACACCAAACAGAACTAATGCAAGGGATACCACATAGTTTACTCAGGCCTGTGTCGGCGTAGTCTCGGACGTCCTATCGGATCGTCGCATCGCAAGCGACGTCGCCTCACAAGGAATGGCGATGTTGTAAATGAGTATCTCGGCATTGAGAACGCTGAGCAAAAGTCTCCAAGAGAGGATCATGTTTATCGGCTCGCCATTAATTTCCTTGGTACAGGCAAAGATCTAAAAATGACGGAAAGCCTCTGCGCACGAACGCACCTACTATCAAGGTCCCGGGCGGAACAGGAGCCGAAAACTGGCGACAAGGGAACATTGCCTTAGAAGGCTATCAATGGATCGATCGATCCCCTCTAATTGCGTGTCTCGGCTGCCTGTCTCGCTCAGGGAATCGAGGATGGTAAGCTTGCCAATGGATCGGAGATAAAGAGCAGAGGACGCCTCAGACTCAAGCGTCAAGGCGGTGGAGGCAGGAGCAAGGGTGGGCGACCATGGTAACGGGATCGAGGAGATGCAGGCGAAGTGATGGGCACCGTAAGCCCTCAAGCCCCCTCGCATCGACCCATGATGAAAACAATAAACCCAATCGATTCCCGTGATTAGACTTCTTGACGCTGCATCCACCCATCCATCCATCCATCCGCTCACCCGGCCCGGCGTCTACTAGTATTTGAGGGTTCGCTTGATCGCCCTCATACGAAGGTGGACCCGGAGAAAGCTGAATGGTTACATGGCGTCTTATGAGTGCATGTTTGTGTATGTTTACCGACCCCACCCTGGCCATCAAGAACTCCGGCGTGGAGACCAACGGAGGATCGGAAGCGAAGGGGAACATATGAGTGGTCATAGGGGAACCGTATGGGGGCTCTGTCGTTGTTGTTGCTCAATGCAATATCCTGCTAGTCTTATCGACTGCAGCATCGCTTTCGTCCTGGCATGGTAGAGGGAGCAGAAAAGGAACGAGACCACCGTCGAGAGTTCACCAGCCGACCAGGCAGTCGATCGAGTAGCGGCGGAACTCTCCGTCAATCACCGCAATACGTTTGCATCGAGACGGAACCGATGAATCCTATAGTGCGCTATTTCGAGCCCTCCAGCCTGCGACAGACTGATTCGACTCAGTCACAGCCGCGATGGAGGGGAGCCACGGAGCTTTTCAAAAACGCGTCCCCGTCCGCCCGTTCGTCGGTACGCCCGCCCGACCGCCCGTTCGTCCGTCCAACAGACCGGGCGACCGTCCGTCCGTCGGTCCGACCATCACTCAAGAGCACGCGTGCTCTGGCAGAATATGATAAATGGTGATTCGGGTGGGGAATGAACGTCAATTAGTGGAGGAATAACGTCGAGCGCTAAACAAACCATCTCTCGTTGCCACCAGCTAGCGGAGAGAAGCCAATGGAGTCTTCGACTCTTTGCCGCCAGCGTTCAGGGCAGCTTGCAACGTCGACGGATTCCCTCGAGCTGCTTATTCATGACATCGGCTTTCGTCCGGAGATAGATGGATCAGCCGTATGCCGAGAGGCTTGTTAGGCGAGGGAGACGGTTTAGGTGCGACGGAGCTTTCCGAGAAACTTCCGAGGTTTTCACAGTTAGAATGTTGAGCGAACTTTCTCGCTTGGGATCGAAGGACCGGACACACGGGTCGACCGCATGGGAACGAACCCGGGCCCGTTCTCCGGGACACGATCGGAGGCGAATAATCCCACGCGATCGACAGGCCGGCAGAGCACAACGCAAGTGCCGAACACTAATTCATTAGGCGGCAGCCGTCGTCGGAGACCACCACCGCGACTCAGGGATCTGCTAGGTCGTAATCTAATCGCATTATCGGCTATCAGATACCGAGAGAGAGCGAACAGGCCAGTTGGTCGGCCAGGCAAGCACGACAGGCAAACCACCCAGGTCGAACATGCCGATCAACAAGCGATTTTCCGGCTGACGAGCAGGTTCCTCCCCCTTCTCCCGATTCCCTCTCGATTCTTCCCTCTGCTGTTCGATGGACGATATATCGGCCCGTAGGTAAATTCGTAAGGAATAGCGAACGGAGTTTGTCATGGAGCCGGCCGACGAGGGCGGTTGATTCCGAGGCGTGGGTATCGTGCTCGTCGTGTATATGCGTCGATGACTCCGAAGTTCCCATCGAACTCACAGCGATAATTTCCAAGTCGGGGATTCCGGGGTAACTTACCTGGAAAGCCAGAAAAGGGAACGTTATTGAAATTCCTTCCCCATTGATTTTCCCCGTAAAGGCCTACGCAGAACGAACTTGTTTGCCGCTCTCGACGCAAGCCGATATACCTCGCGGGGCGAGAGACAAGTGTAGAATGCGAGATCTTCGAGCAGGTGAAGGCTCGATCATTAGGTGAGGAGCGAACGCGTTCCGACGGACGTATCTCGAAATTCGACAGCGCGTAACGTTGCCTTGTTGTTCCTGTCGGAGCTGCTACCGCCGTATCCTCGAAGCTACTGTTGCAGACCCAAAAGCGACAGCAGCAGCAGCTATCCCATCGGGCTCGTCGAAATCGTGTCTAATGCGATCGTCTCTGTTGCTCTTCTTGCTGCTGGAAGAGGAGGACGTCGACGACGACGTCGACAAAGACTACGGACGTTGGAGGCGAGGACGACAACCGAGTGTGCGAGGTAACGAGTGACTGGACGACCGGTCGTGGGAGCGATTCGGCTCATTGCCTTAACCACCTGGAAAGAGCCCGGGCCAGGCTCCCAGGAAGCTCTAACGCCTCACACGTACATTATGCATGAACCGCAGGAATTGATTGAACCTTAGCGCGACTCCCTACGCCTCTTCGCGAGCTCGACCCGCAACTCGGCCACCTCCGCGTAACCTCCGCACCCCGCGGAACTTTTGACACTAAGTTCCTCGTAAATTTTGATTCCCGGATCCTACGTGGACAGCGCGGAGCTTGGCCGTCCGCGCCACCCGGATCGTTTGATCCACAGGGAAGTGATCCAAGCGGTATGTTTTATGCCGTGCACCCCGTCTGTGGTCACCTAGCTAGGTCAGTGAGCTCTGTGCCGTATTTTCAGTCCCGTTACTCCCGATACCGGTCTCGTCATTTCTACGCCACATCCCTCAGGGGTACGCTCATCTCCCCGTCGACAATCGCAACAAGGGACTTACACGCTCGGAACAACTTCAATCCGGAGCGAATATGCTAATCAGAAGACGGTGAATGGGACAACCTTCGATTCCCTTTGTCGGTGAGACTCGTTCCCTCCTCCCCACAAGATATCAGCTCCCGATCAGAGACGATGGCGGCGAGGATCTCGCGAGATTTGCACTTGAACACCCGCAGAAAGCGTCGAGAGAACAATCGAGGATGAACAAGACGGGTGGAAAGTCACTACGTCGCTGCGTGTTCACAGCGGTGAATTAGGTGAGAGACGTGGAGGTGCGCGAATATTGTTTCGCAGAACTCCGTCAAGACGGCCGCGGCCATAACTATTACGTCGAGTATCATCACTATCATTATTATTGTTATTAGGATATACCGTACGCGCAACTCTAGGCGAGAAGCTTCCGGAAGTAGTTGTTGAAGCGGCCGACGGCAGATGTCACGTTTTCAGGAAATGTCCTCTCTGCGAGGAGACTTCATTTGTGCGTGAGCGTAATTTCTTTCCTCCCACTCCTTCCCCCCGACCCGATGGCAGTCCCCGGGGTCGTTTTTCTCCAGCTGAAGATGAGTGGCTTCTGCACAACGACGGTGACGGAGAGAGTAAGTACTCGACGAATTTTCGTCGTGTTACTCGAGGATGAGGGAAGCTTCCTTTTTTGCCCTTATCCCTGGTTTCCGTTATTAAAATCCTCCTCCATTTTCATTTTCGCACCAGCTCATTTCTAATCCGACGGGGAGTCGACGATCCATCCACTCGACATAGGGCTCCGCCATTCGTCGTGGTATGCTTTCATCGTTTTCATTCGCCCTTTCGAATTTATTTCTACTTAAACGGGTGCGCGTCGACCCGAGTCATGAGTTCGTCGATATGACTAGGTACCTTTCTTTCTCGGCGATATTCTTCCCGAGCCCACAACGGCTGGTTTATCCGTGCTACGATTTCCATTAGCTTTCCGGTTTAGTAACTGGCTGGCCAGCCGGCTCGCTCTGTCGCTCCTGAACTCCCGACGACCTTTACGATCAGGCTCGGAAGAGAACGGAGAGAAGACAGATGACGGAATCAGGATCAAAAGGGGTCGCGTCGGCCTGAACTTGAATTCTGCTGACGCCCGCGCCCCTGCCGGAGCGAACTTCTTTCTCATTGTACTTGAGGAAGAACATTTCTAGCGCGCGCAGATAATAATCAATTGAGGAACGAATCGGTAGAACCACGGAACCGTAGCATTCATGGAGAGGAGGTCCGTGGACGATTGGACTTCATCGTTTCCGTTCGACACAATCCTGCAGGTGATCGGCCAGGTATCCCGATCAGGGCCAAGACCGCCGCGCTCAACTCGAGCAGACTCAATCTGTTGATCGGGGAAGGTTCCGCGAGACTCACTCAGATTCGGATGCGAGAGAAACGAGACGCGAGCGAGCCGGCGGCGGATGGATGAGCATGCGAGTCAACAAGGAGTATAGAAGAATGAGGAGCGGAAAAGAGAAACGCGAGGAGGTGGGCTCAGGATGAAGTTTCGTTAATGGCCCTTGGAACAGGCAGAGCTATTACAATGAGAGACCTAGCCAGCTCTTGATGGTACGCAGGCTCGCGAGCCTGCGAGCGAACAGGCATCCTTCCGTGGTGTGGCTGGTGGTGGGAAGGTTTCCCGTTCAGGCTCGGTGGAGAGTTGCCTCGTCGGCGGGCTGCGAAAGTTTTCTAATTTCACAAAGACGTCGGTCAGCGCCGTTCCGCCGACTCACGGAACGTTGCGTGGATTCTCTTTATGACTGAACAAGCCGCCCGGCGGCCCGCTCGCCCGTCCTCCGAGACGGCGAGCCGGCGACCGACTTGGCTCCATATAAATTTAACGGCGGATGCATGAGCCATCGAACGGGAAACGGGCAAACAGAAGAGCCGCCCGACCGACCCGCTGGACGCTCCGGCTCGATTCTCTTCCATTCTCACCGTTCTCCTCGTCCTGAGGAGGAAGAAAAACGCGAGCTGATAGAAGCGCTCAACAAGAACAAGGCGATCCATCGAGCTACCAGCCGCTTTATGACATCGTAGTAAAATCGACGAGAAGAAATCTTCGGACTCATCTATGAGAGCTCTCGGCCGTCCATCGCTCACTCGATTGCCTGGTCAGGATTTCCCGCAGCTAACAAGCGGGGATCGTCGCCGTGCCGGATCGGGAGGAGATATTCTCCGGAATATTGCGGAAGACCGTCGAAAAACGTCTCCCAGGTTTCGACCGATACCGGATACCTACGTTCCACGAGCATCTAATGCAAATCATGTTGAGTGGCTCGGCAGCAATCAAACGAGTCAGAAAACGAAGACGGTACAATTAAGTTTGCAGAAGAAGACCTCGCCGCCATGACCATGACATTGCCATACCACCGGAGCCTTCACCGCGTCGTTCGCCGGCTGACATTCGTTTCTGTGAGTGAGCTTTGATGCAGGAAGAGCCAAGAGGAAACAAACGGAATTATCGTGTGAACTCGAAGACGGAATTAAATAACCGCACCCCGGTCGTGGTTTCTGCGTACAGACAACTCGTTTCCACATTTCTTCATTTCAGAAACGAATTTTACGCTTGTGATTGTTCAACTTCTGTCGCACTGAAGATCTCCGCGCTCGCATCCGTGAGAATTTACGTCAGAAAGCATTCCGCTGGATATCCAAATGGTGTTTCGCACCATACCAGAGCTGAGCTCCCCTACCTCAACTCAATTGGTGTGATCGAAGAGACAGTGCAAGGAAAGCTTATTATCCGATTCTCATTATCCATCAATCGCCTTAGTGAACGAAATGATTTGTCGGTTGGGATTCCCACGAAGGTCCTCTTTTCCAACAATCAAAAGACCAAGCCGCACACTCTAAGCCGTCGAAGGAGCGCGTCACGAAATTGTCGCCGCTCGTAATAGAAGTTCCTCGTTTCTCCCTGCGTCAGCTCTTCTCATCCCTTATCCGCTCGGATTCCGCCGCTCACGTTATATGGGAGTCGAACGTCACGACCGAAAACGTAACCAGCGACGGGCAACGAATGAACTGGGGACCCCAATCAGCTCGCGCGCTTCCAAGCGGCCGAGGCGTCATTCGAAGTCTATCGAAAATTCATGGAAAACTCGTCCCAATTAATGCCGATGATTCGGCCCGGAAAAATCTATGGGAAAGCGAGCTGTTTCTCGATCGTCCATGGGTCTCCAGACATCACTCAACGAGAAGATAATTTCTCCCCAACGACGGCCGAATACGCACGCTTCTGAGCAAATGCTGAGCGGCTACCCCAAAAGTAGGGTTCAGGGGTGCGTGTTCAAGCGACAGAACTGCCAACACGAACAGCGGAGCTCTGCTACTAATAACGACATGTAAATGTAGGTCTGTGTGTATTCTTCGTTAGACTATGCCGCCGCTGTCGTCCCAGCCCTAGTTGCCGTTCCGCGTCGTTGTCGTCGTCGCCTCCTCCTTCGTTCGTATACGCACTCGGTCTTCTTTTGTTGTCGAAAAGCTAGCTCGCTGGCGGACGGACTGGCTGGCTGGCTTCTGGTAAGCGGGGGGCTCGGGAGCAGCCAACTCCGACAGTCGAAGTCAACACAAGCAACTTTTCACGTTAACGACCGGCCGTCGCGGAGCGTTCGTCCTGATGTATAGAGTGTCTGTCCTCCGCCGGTCCGCGGAGCGGCCAGGTCCCCGGCTGTTATTGCCTTGCAACAGATAAGTCTTCCCCTTCTCTCCCACTTGCGTTATCAATCTCTCAACCTGCAGTCCTTCAGTCTATTCGCCCGCGCTTTTTCATAAGGAGAAGCCGCGATGTCTGCACGCTTTTCTGCATGTAAAACTCCGTTCTCCGACACGCTCCCCGACAAATCTTCGATACGTCTTTGAGAGAGAAAGAGACTCCCACCTCTGACGTCGTATGTTCGCGAGTACATGCAGCCGGGTACGGATGAGCTCGAGAGCACAGCTACATGTTTTCATAATTCCGAGCTTCCCGGCGCGAGAAGATCCCCATACGGGGAAAACGACTTCCGTTGTAGCATCGGATACCGGGGAAGTTCGACGGTGGGGAAGAAACCGAGAGGAAAAAATCGGTGACATCGATTCTACCATTAACGGGCGAAAGCTGTCGAAAACAACTTTTTCCTCTCCCGACTTTCATCGACGGGCGATTGCCTCTTCTTTTCCGATGACAAATTATTCCAAGAAAATAAACAGGCTTTCAACTACTTCGAGCGATTGACTCATTTAGCCAAGCAGTCAGTTGGTCGGTCGAGCAGGCGTTCTCGCTGAGAGGCAGACCGGGCGGCCTGACTCCTCGGAAGCTCGGCCAGCCGAACGGTATTCGAGAGCAAAGCCGCCAAACCATTTCTCACTTTCCATCAACACCGGGTCTCTCGCGGTGAATAGCTCGCAGACGTTACTCTATTTCTAGAGATGAAAGCAATTCTCACTTCGAAGGCCTCCCGCCAGAAAGGATCACACAGAGATACCCGCTCGGATTGATTGGCTGAGATTCAGACAAACCCAGACCGGACCGTTTCCTTGCTCGGACGGAAGCATCAATCAAACTTTCCACGGTGTTCTAGAGTCAATAATCACCAAGACGATACAGGATGAAATGCCATGCACTTATCGGTGTGGGTTTGATCTACACAGCGCGCGGCGTACCGGAGCGTGGATATCCGATTCTAGAAAAACGATGGAAATGGTGAATGACTCCCAGCCCTTGAAACGAGGCTAATAGTCCGTAGGTGAACCCGAGCGCACCGCGGGCCGCTATCGCTCCATTTGATCATTCGTTCATTTTCCTTTTCATTCGAACGCTTGTCGAAATTGCTGTCACCGAACGCCAGGGTGGAAGAATTTCTCACCCTAGAAAACTGAAACTGCGGAACCGGAACGATTTGGCGTCCCCTCCGTCCAGCCTGAGAGAACAATGATTCAAGGGTCGGGTCCACCGCAAGATAGGAGCATGGATGGCTATCCGGACGAAGATTTGACAGTTTGAGAATTTTATCATCTCGTCTGATTGTTCTCATTCCGAGAAGCTGTTTGGCCGCATGGAAGGTACCACGCCTCAATAAATTCAGGGATGGAGCGTGAAACATTCCGCATTCGACCGTCTGCCGACCTGATACATCGAGAAGGTCTTCCGCCCTGGGACTTCAGAACTTCGAAGCGCAAAAAAGTCCAACTCCGCTTAACTCGTTAGCCCTACTCATCCTCTGACCCGATCGGCCGCTGGTCAGAAAGCCCTCATTAGTCCTTGGAGTATAAGAACAATGAGCTCCCGTTGTAGGAACGCCCCAGAATACCGCGGCAGATACTTTCGGAAGAGGGAGAGTACATTTTGTAACGGTATTCCGCCATGTATTAGACTGGCGATGGGAGAGAATGTAGCTTTGCGCCTCGAGAAGATTCGCTTTTATCGTTCCTCTCAACTCGGTTCAGCTTCACGAGAACCACCATTATCAGGCGACAGTATCTAGGCTTTATCGCCGAGTGATTTACACCATCACGAGTGGCTAATTAATTTTCGTCTTTATGCGGGAGTCTCTCAAGCTGAATGGCTGGTTCCCCCAGACAGGCTGGCTGCGCGTGATCTTATCCGGAATCCGAGCGAAAATCCCTGAAATCTTTGGTGGGCTGACGGAGTCGCTGATATCGCGAGAATAGCTTCCCCGGTCCCAACGATTTCGGAGGGGGGGGGAGCGAAAACCCAAAGTAAACAATAGCTTCCGCCCAGAGCTTTTTTCCTTTCCGGACACACTCGATTCTCAGCCTCGAGTCCAAATTCTACTTCGCATGGAAGCCGCCGATAGTAGATAGTCTTAGAGCTCGCAGATTTCCCGATGGGGATACTCTCAGATTGGGGGGAGATTGCGATGAGATTTCTCAGGGTATCCGCTGATTTTCCGAATTCAACTTGGAGAATAACATCGGGATTTGAAGAAGACCCACTTAGTAGAGAGTCGTTCCCAGCAGGGAACCTTCTACCGAAGTTCCGGAAAGCTCGCGCAAAACTTTCAACCCGGACAAATCCGAATTTCGCGCCTCGGGACACGAGGTCGAACGGACTCTCGGATACATGGCTTTGAAAGTTTCGGGCCGAGGTGATTGATTCAGCATCGAACGCCTCGGACGAAAGGGAGAGGAGTCTAATTTTCAGACAGCACCGGTACATCCACCAGGAGCCGGGCGGACAGAAGGAGGACCAGCTATCCTTCTGGGCGGACAGAAAAACCATTCGGATTTTCTCGCGAAAATAGACCTCGCTGATGGGTGGCCAGTCTGTGCATCTGTCCCCACAGAAATTGTAGTGGATGTTCGGAGCTCGCCTGTTCGATTACGATAGGACGTCGTATCCAACGAGGTTTATTTGTTCCCTCGGTTCTCTGTAAGTTTCGTTTTTCTTTTGGATACTCGAACGCAAGCGGCACCAGCCGACTGAGTAAGAGTGCAGGCTGGTGGGCAAATGCTGCTTCAACCGCAGTCTCCAATATGACCGCCTTTTTGGGCCTCGGATCCAATAAAACCGATATCTTCCTGATGTAATCAGTCCACCCCATCTGACTCCCCCGCTCACCACGCGCTTATTTCCCGTTCCCCGGGAAGTAGCTGCACCTCGGCTCTTCGCCGCCGCCGCGCTGTCTACGACGTCTGAGTGAGAGCGCGCGTCCGTGCCATTCATCCCCATAGTCCCTCACGAGGCCGGCAGAGTGTTGATAGAAGCTCTTTGTGCTCCAGGACCGCCTTTTCCCGGGAGCGAGTCGTGGAGGGGAGATTTCCCGCGACGCCATTTTCCACGTCCGGCGACAAAGAAAATCGATCCTCGAAGGTTTTGACGACGACCGACAATCCCTAACCCCCGTCGTAAGTCAGCCTCGCGGTTTCGCGCTTCTGCTAATCCCCCGTAGTGGATCGCCTCAGCATGGAGTGATGGCACGATGAATCAACGGATTCCTATCCGAAGTTTCTCCATTCAACCTCTCGTCCGGCCAATCGTTTCCGTGAGAAGGACGACCGACGTGCGAGCCTACGGCGGCGGCGGTCTCGTGGTCAGCCGCAATAGAGGGTGGAGTGTACGTCCGAGCTCCGACCGTCCGTCAGGCCGCATCGTTGAACAACGCAGAAGACGGAGTCCGAGACGAGAACGACGGCCACGAGCAGGGATGACGCGTCGGTTTCCTTCCTTCCGGTGGAAACTCAGACCCATTTATTGCATTTATTAGCCGTAGCATGGGCTCACACAAGTGGTCCGTAGACCCTGCGCTAAACCGAACTTCCTGCGCTAATGCTCAGGAAGTGCAGCAGCGGTTGCATGGGAAGATGGGCGGAGGGGCGGATGGATGGCTCGCTGCATAAGTGAACGGACAAAACCGCTGGTCGAGCGACCGTCAAACTCAAGAACGAACGGGTCGGTCCACGCCCAAAACGTCGAGAAGTTCACAATGCGCAACCCCCGAAACCTCACTAGGACAGAGCACGAAGGGAGGGGGAGAGTCGCAGGGGGCAGGATCGGGCCGTTCAGAGCGTCCTTGAGGAATTATCCAATTGATCGAATAATTACTTTACGGACAATCTACCCGGATGAGTTGCAGAATCGGTTCAACATCATCGTCCCATCTGAAGTTCGAATGCGTCCGGGTGGTTTTTGATGGGCGGCATTAGCACCAGCCCGGTTTCCTCCGAGGGAGCATCAGAGTCTGGGTCTCGCCGAGGATCGAGTGAAATAGACGGGAGGAAGTCCGACCGCGGTCGTAAGCAAAAGTGACCACAATACAGGCTACGTTCGACGGTGAGCTGACTGCCTGATTGACTGACTTGCTGCTCCGCTACATAAATAGTGCCAATGTTGCTTATGGTCCGGCAATAACTCACTTTTGGGCCCCGTAACTTGCTAGCTCCTTTGCTCGCATGAATCTATGAGTAGAGATATTAGTATTCATTATCAGAATCCCGATCGGACCATTGCCAACCGAAGAGTAAGCGAGCGAGAAGCCTTCAGCTCGGTGAGCACACAGCTCGTAGATGGGTGGGACGACAGGCCCGCAGGTGGGCAGGCGGGCCGGCCGGCAGCCAGACAGACGGGCCTAGGGGCAATATATCGGAAGATGAAGAACCTCTGCGTGAATATACACTTGGTCCCTTCCGCTGCGAGACCCGAGCTCACAGACACAGGCCGTAGCGCGCCTAAACGTCAATTTTATGCAAAATCTCTGACAACAACGTTCCAGGCGACGCCTCGGAGGGAACAGCGCAGACTGGAAACTTCGCCAAAGAGAATGAAACAATCCTGGTTTTCAGGAGGCGCTCAACCTCGCGCGGAGAATTTACGTCCCCGCCAGAAAGCATTTCCGCTTGGAAGAGCGCGATCTCGGAGAATTTATTACGCATCTGCACACGCACCATCAGACTACAGACGTACTCGAGAAGATCTCAATTGCTCTCTGAGGACCCCAGACTACAAATCCGGGAGCGTACCATCGTGCGACGTAACAGAAGAACTCGTTTCTCTTGGCCTCCTCTTCGGAAACAATGTCAAAGTCGTCGAATGGGATGTGGTCGAAGACCCAGCGTCTTCCTTGGACGGCAGCGCTCATGCCGCTGCGGTGTCGACCCAGTTTGTAGAAAATCTCCGGAGGAATCTCGCCAAATCTTCAAGTCTACGGGGAGCCATTGTTATCATTTCAGGTTACGTTTCTTAAGCGGTCGTTTGTTTCGTAAGAATATTTTGTCGGTGTGTGTGCGCAAGTGCCTCTACGTGAGAGAGGATTCCCGTGTAACGAAAACTAAACGATTTTGTCGCAGCACGGCAACGAAAATCCGAAGATGACATTAATCAAGGCTCAGTTCTCGGCAGCACAAGACGGCGTTGACGGTAACGGCGGCAAGCCGTTCGTCGTTGTACTAGTGCCGCTGGACGTGTTTGTGACACATAAAATAGGTACTCTTCGATTTCAAGATACGACACGAAGTCTCCACCGACTCCCCGCTGACGGTTCTTCGCCCCGTCGTCGTACTCTCGGTCCCCTCCTCTCTCTCTCTCTCTCCTCTCAAACTCCAAAGCGGGCGGGCAGGCAGGTAGATTTCCTAAGGAAGTGCGGGGGCTTCGTATTACAACTGGTGCTGCTCATCAGTCGTGTCGACAAAAGGCAATGGGGAGGGGGATGGGAGGTCAAATTTCCTCGGGCGTTTAATCCTTCTCCTCGCCGGCGTCGTTTCCCTTTTCCCCAGCTTCTGAAGACTTTGGAAAAGTCTCGAACACACAAAGCGAACGCCGATGCGAAGCTAACTTATGCACCGTCTCATCTCGTGTGATATATTTGGCTTAGCAGACGCGGCGGTAGCAGCACGCTCCACTGTCGGCCCCCTCAGTCGCTCGCCTATGACCCATCCAGAGAGCTCTCTCAATGGTAACCATCGCATGGCTACTGTCCCGATCAAGTAAAAGCCAGCGACGCAAATCACGACGTGTCTCCTAGGTCTGTCTCTCGCCGTTCTCACCCACTAACTCTCTTGCTTGCTGTCTGCCTAAAACTCGCAGTGGATAAATGGCTGTGGACGTGTAATTCCAACTGTCCGACCATCCTCGTTCGCTAGACCCCCCCTCCCCCTCTTCTCCCCACCGACCGTCCTGATTCGAACCCCCGGTCGGGTGTTTGACTACGATGACAGCAGCCGGGGCAAGGCAAGCGGGAGCAAATCCCGAACACTCCGTGTTATGTGGAGCTTGTGTCGAATTCCTATTGCTTCAACGTCCATTGAAATTCTTTATCCATTTGGTGATGAGTCCCGAACCGTCGAGTCGGTCATGCTTAGCTCACGTCACGTTGACGTTCGTGTGGTCGGAGCTCGTGACGACCTCAACACGATCTACGATACGACGATATCTACGCCGAGACCGAGCACTCACACACTGTGTTTGACAGAGGTTGTGTAAAGCGAACGTTCCAAACGGTACAAAATCTCCCGAAACCGAATACGGCCCGCCCATCGAGACGGATGCGGTGATGAGGTCTCCAGATCAGGTTCCGAGAGCGCTGGGAACCAACCCGTGCATGAATATTCCTCGCCTTCCGACACTCGGAGATCGATGATCACGACGAACGGATGGACGAACTCGGAAGCATGGCGACGGAGAAGCTTGAAAGTTCCAACTCCGAGAATTTCCGGCTCATCTCCGCCTCACTCGTCCTCAGTATTGCGTCGTCAGTGACTTTGGTGCCAGAAAGTGTTTCGGAGAAACTCCGATCGTGGCGATTGTCTCCTGTTTCTGTCCTCTTTCTCCGTCACTCATCACGGCAGCGATGTGAGCGGGGCGAACAATCAGCACACTTGACGACTTCATTCGTCCCTTCAGCCGTCGTCCGTCTGTGGCCGATGGGACGACTTGTCGCTGCTCGTCAACGACTAGATCTGTTAATGAGCGTGTGTTGTCGTTTCAACTGCTGCTTCGACAGCAGCCGTTGACGTTGAGCCCTGGCGTTGTTGAGCCGGGCGGTGGCGGTCTCTTCTGCTGCCCTAAACCCTCGGAATCACGGAAGGACCGCATTACGGGAGCATTACGGTAGATCCGGCGGACGAGCATGCTGCCTCTCCTGCCGACGACGAAACATTGGTACTGCACAGAAGCTGCACAAAATCAGAAGTGAGCCGCCTAGTTGTCGGTGGAGCCGACTGGGTCCGTCCGCCCGTCCGTCCGACCAACGCCGTCGGCTCTTTGTCGTTAGGCTTATTAGTCGCTGTTGGGAGGGCACGGAACGGTCACAGAAGTCGCTGCCGAAAAAAGGAGCGCGACAACATGCGAAAGATTCCAACTCTCAGCCAGTCAGGTAGAACTCGTCTCACGAGCGAGCATCAGACCGGAGCATCAGATTGCGGATCCGATGAGCGTTGCTCGCTAGTCCTGATAGATTCATGATCATCTTACCTGGAACAAAAAGCACAACGAAAATTAGTTTCGCAATTCGCGTCGGATCTCACCGAGCAACGCATCGGAATTCCGCAGAGATGCGATCTCGCACGTCTCGACGAAGCAGCCGACGACGGTGTTTCGGTCGGACCGATCAGGGACCCATACGATTGTCGCCAAAAGGATGAAATGGAGTGGAAACCCCTGTCAATCAGAAACAGAAAGCCTGATCACCGAGGTCACCGCCGAATAAGTTCAGTGGGGAACAGACCGATCGTCGAACGAGTTGTTCCCGTCTTGTGACTTCGTGTATGTACATCGAGTTGATTTGCATAAGTGGCTTCCTCATTCGTACGATGTCAGCCTTCACATATTCGCGTCGTGTCAGAAGACGGAGAAGCTGGCTGGCAAGCAACCATGCGAATTGCGCTGCGCTACTCAACTGAGAGCGCATCGTCTCTGAAGTACAGCGGAAACATCCCCTCGCACTACTCGGTCATGCTTCTATCCCTGCTCTGCCTCTGTATCGGGCCGTCCTCTCATTTCTTCCCGGCGGCTTGAGTTTCACTTTTTCTTTTCGCTTTTCTTGGCTCCATTTCCCCCACTTCTCCGCTAAACACTGCGTCGAGGCCGAACGTACGGCCAGCCGTCGACTCAGAGACGTCATCCGGGAACTTGTTTGGCAGATACGCTCCGCGATTTCTGCGGCTCGGTCCAGCGCAGATCCGCCGTATCCAAAACTCCGGAAGGAGCTGCCACGCTCATTTCGTGCTCTCGAGGAAATATGGATTCCTCAGGCTCCCCAAATTCTCCCAAACGCTGGTTTGAACTCCAGCTTCGTTTACGAACGGGTTCGCGAACCAGAGCTGCGAGTAAGTTCAGCAATGAATTCTGCCGCTCAACCGCATGACGAAATTTCCGCCCGCCGCTAATCGGATTCGCGCGAGGACTACGGTCGAGAGCGAGCTGTAGACGCGACGAGCTTCTCGAATCGTCAACGAGCATAGCCGCAGCGAGAGACGCTCCAGTTAGGGGTTCGTCTAGCCGAATAGGTCGCGTAAACGTCCCGTACTTCGCGTCTGCCACCGTCGAGCATTCGGGCGACGCATCTACGTCGTACGTAGAGTACGGGGGGGGGGAGATGGGGGCGAAAGCCACGCTAGAGGGGTCCAATTGCCATATCGGCAGCGTGGAGAGGGCAATAAGCAATTCCTGTACCATATATCAAGCGACTAGGTGCCCCGGTGGATGCCACTCAGCCTGGCTAATTCCGTCGAACGACGAACGTGCTTTCACCGTGGAATGGCGAGTTGGCTGCTGTCTTGAAAAAAAAAGATCATGAAGCCTTGTTTGTGAAATATGAACGCCGCCGACGCAAAAGGGCTTCCCGGTGGCCAACCCGGAATGCCGCCTCTATCGGAGGGGAGCTCGTGCGCACGAAAGCCCCGACTTCTCAGACCGTGGGCAAGCACGACGACGGTTCGATAAGACCACGCGACTGGTCAACGACCGAGAATTTGAAGCATTCTGATTTCTCGAGAGGTTCCGCAAGTAAGAACGCGGAATCTCGGCGGGAAGCAAGTGAATCTGATTCTTTGTGCTTGGAAGAGGAGATCCGCGAATACTTCCGCTCATCGTTGTCCGACACACTGAGACTCGCATTAGACTGCCGTTTCCCTCGCTCTCTCTGCGAAGCGCCGAATGATCCGCGGATGTCCGAGTCAATCTCCTGAAGTATTTATTACTTATTTCTCTCTTTTTCTCTCCCAAGCTCTTCCCTCCTGTGTGCTATTAAGCTCCGGCCGTGTACCGAGAAAATTTCATCGTGTAGTTTCCGTATCGTATATCCCGTTGAAAAAAGGAGGGGGAGGCTCCCGCGGCTCGGGACTTCCTGATTTCTGCTCACTTCTCGTATATCCTGTATCCTGTCATCCGATCGGCGACGGCGCGATCCTTTAACTCGGAGTCGGATTTCAATGCCTTCAGCGGCGCATCGGTTCGAGTGTCCACAACTATTCAGAGCATATTGCGCGAAGCTCTCGCGCCCCTGTCCCCGACGCGGACGTCCGACCAAGTTTGCGGCAAGCCATCGCGCGTACGCATGACCGGCTCAGAACAGTTCGCCCCATCTCCAGTTGACAGATCCCTCGATTCGAGCCATTGCGGTAGGAGGCTACCGATTTAAAATATCTCCGCAGCTACTCGGGTTTGAACCTCTTCTCAGGGTTCTGAATCCTTTGTATTCGACCTTCTCGTTGTTCGCTGCGAAAGTGAGCTGGGGAGGAGCATTGTCGTCGTCCCCAGTTCCTATCGACCTTCTCGGGAGCGTGCCGCTGATCGGCTGTAGAGAGCGATGAGATATTCAAGTGGATGCGACAGGCTTCCACAAACAAAAGACTTACGGCACGGTCGAGCCGCCCGCGCACCGACTCGATCCTGGTTCTGACTCAGGTTCGCCCTCAAAGGAGGGGGGAAAGAGTGAGAAGATGAACAAGTTGAGAAAGGAGAAAGTTGTGTATGAAGTAATCAACTTGTTTATCTTGCTTCAAACGCTGCCGGAAAGACTCCTCACACTCTCGGTCGAAGAGGAGGCCACCGGCGTCGCTGCGGACGTTACCCGGCGTCTTGATACGAGCCCGCAAGCCAACTTCTCGATCCCGAGGCTTTTAGTGAACTCGTCCCATACCCGCTTCCCGCAAGCTCCGGGAGAAAGTAGGCAATATATTGTCCGCCGCGTCTCCCACCGGCGGTCGTCACCGGATGCTCCTCGTCGAGCTCTCCATCTCACAGTGTTCGTTCCTCTATTTTAAATCTTTTTTAATACCATTAGCCTCGGCCAGAGAGAGAGGATTGGGAGAAGACGCACGATGCGTTGGATAGTACAGAAGAGGGAAAATAGAAATTCGGAACTAACGTTCTCTTTCTTCCGAGCACCCAACGTTGTTTCGTTGTTGTTGTTGTTGTGAATAAAGTCAAGCAATCTCATTTCTCGAACTCGAGCTCCTTCTTAGCGACTCGGATCCGGTCTGACGGAACGGATTTCAATTCGGTTTGTTTAGTCGCGTCAAGGTGCGGAACGACTCACCTTAGCCGAGTACGAACATCTGTCTCTTTGTAACGCTTTCTCTCCGGCTGTTTTCTCCGCGAGGGATAGTCTCTCGAGACGGCGACGACGACCCGTCGGGCAAGTTTGGCGTTCGCGCTCGACGTTTGCTTCAGCTGTTTCGCATTTTCACGCTCAGCGGCAGAGAGAAAGAAACGTTTGAACGAACAGGGAGGACGAACAGCAGCAAAAAGAGCAAGATTGCCTTCCGTGTTTACGTCCCGTCTTAGAGTTGCCGCCGCTGCCCTCGCTCCCGCTGCTGGTGTTCTTAGATACACGACGTTGTTGTTGTTGTTATGAGAGGGCTCGCTTCTGAACTTGTAGTGGGAGCCCACCCGCCAGCCCGCTCGCCCGCCAGCCAGCTAGCTTGCTGGCGGATCTCTGCTCGAGATGATCCCTGTCCTGATTTATTAAGCCTTAAGCTCTGGGCCCTTCGACTGTACACTTTCAAAACGCGCGTCCAAACTTCTCAAACAACGGTGGCCGTTCCCCTGAACCCCTTCCGGCCAAGAAAAATCGCCAAGTTTCTCTTCCGGTTCCCTCTCGTCTTCTAGGAGTTCCCCTCGAGGCCGCGAATACCGAGCTGGGAAACATACATTTTGGAGAAGCTGTGACCGAAAGGCTCCGTCAGGAAACAGCAACAAAGCGGAGGAGGGGGTGTTGGCGAAGTTTTTCTTCACTCGTAGACATTATTCGCACGCCGGTGGGGTGGTTGGCAACGCGGAACCTAGTGCGCCCCACTCGCAAGTGGCTCGTCGACTAGGTCTGTTTGAAGCTGCTCCATAATATGTACAACAAGTTGGCTACTAAATCAGCTTTCGCCGCTGCCAACTACACCGGGGGCGCAGACCGGTGAAACACCGTTCGTCGCAACGAAGCTTCAGGGCGAAATTCGGTCCGCGCCACAGGAAAAAACGGAAAAATTCCCGCTCGACGACGTCTAAATCGGGCTCGGAAAGCCGTATTCCGATTTTTCGTCGAGTTTCCCGAATCATCCTCGCAGCCGTCTGCGACCGTGCTAGATGATATCCTCGCATCCTATAGCGTCGGACGAAGGAATCCATGACGACATCGACTTCACGTCCCGCATACCAACGAATGAGCAAGCGAACGACATGCAAGCCCAGCGACCCTTCAACCTCGAGCCGTTCGCAAACCCCCATCCGCCTCTCCGTCAACGTCTGCGACTTGCCGGCTAAGTCATATGCCGGGGAAAAATTCTAGGCAAGGATGACTGCGATCGCTTATTACCAAGACTCCGCCATTAAGACTGGACGATTCGAGCTCTCCCTGCGTGCCTGTTGCATTTTGTATCAGGCTCCAACCGAGCCACATACGGCGACGCGTTCACGTGCGAATGGGTTCCATTATTTCCGCTCTGAGCCTTTCCTCTATTGCTAATTGCCTGGCGTCCGCATCGATTCCTCAGGATTTTCCCGAGTCATAACTCCTGACGGTTTCCTTGAGCAACTCTTCGTCGCCGTATGCTCATCATCTCTTCTTGGAGATCTCTCCGACCTCGGCTACGATACGAGCCATTCAGCTGCGTGACGACTCGCGGTTCCCTCGCGCACACTTCAAAAGAGCGACGGAAAACAGCTCCGGCTAAATGGACCAGAAAAAGCGGCGAACGTTGATGAGTGAAATTATTCAGGGCAATATTTTGAAGTTATCTTCTTTTATCTTGATCCCCGGCGTAAAGTAGAATGACTGGCATCTAGAACGGTCAGTGACGGTCGACGTCGGACCCGATAGTATCGCGTGCCCGCAAAAAGAGAGAATAAGAAGATCATCGCCGTGAAAAACCGATTTCGCCCAAAGTAGCCGCACTGCAAGAAGATCCACGGGAGCGCCTCATCTCATTAAGGGAGGAATAATTATTCGGGACCGGAGCGGCGAGAACGAGCAATCATAAAAGGAAACAAAACGAAAAATGTATTTTAAGTAGTTTTCGAGAGCTCTGAGCGCTTTCGGCTCCGCCGGACCTCTCGGACATGAGGAGAAGTCAGGAGCCACAGCTTCCAAAGCCTGTTCTCGACCCATCCGTGATAGTTTGATTATTCGCTTGAGCTAAGTCGCAGTCGGAGACGCAATCGGAGAGCGTGTGACAATAACCCCCGATGCCCAGAGCACATAGGCTGGACTGGCGTGCGCATAAAAAATCTTGTGCCTCAACGATACGACTTACAGTCGCCGTTGTCGACGTTATTATCATTAGAAACGCAAGCGACGTTTTGCTCCGTCACGCCTGAGCTCTGCCGTGAGAAATGCTGTTTTGAAATTGAACTAGCGCGTCCGTGTATATTTACATTCTTACGATCATTCATCTCATCGCGCTGCGACCCCTGGCGATTCAGCGCCGAGCATGCGACGGCATCGCCCTTCGAATGCATCTAGGTGGTCCTTCGCTGTTCCCCAGCAATGGCGTGTTCTCGAAGCTCCCTGCTAAGACGCATATACGGTTGGAGGAATCAGAAGGGACCCATCGACAGAAGTCCCCCCGCCTAAACGATAACATGAGCGTGTGGATTAGGAACAGGTGTAGTGCCGCTATCACGCCTTGTCATGCTGATTTATTTCTGCTGCGCCTAGCAGTGAGCAAATACTCGACGAAATGATGTCTCTTGCCCCAGTTCTGCTCATCCCATGCGAGCCCACCCCACCGGGTGGGAACCTTACTCACCAGCAAGTCATCTATGACCCATACGAATGATCGGCTAGCGACCCACCGCCGGCTAGTAAGCCAGTGGGCTACCATACATTGCTACTGATCACTTGTTAGAGGCTGCGGGGTCGCCCCATCTCATTAGGCGTCACCTAACGTCGACTGGATAGATGGTTACTCGCGCGTCCAGTCGACCACCCGACCGAACAAGCCGACAACTAACCATAGTCCGGTAAGATGGGCACAGCAAGCCGCATGCCAACGAAGAACACTCGGCATCAACATCGGCCATCCGGGTCAAATGAAAGTCCAACCATTCCGTTCAATCCGTTCGCCCGTTCGTCCATCTATCCGGTAGGGTGGTGACCACCTACATTGAATCCTTTTGTCTGATGCCTTGCTGGATGCCCGACTGACAACACCCGAGGCTGGCTCCCCGATAAACTTCCCGGTAGTTGTCAGAGCTCGATTGTTCTTCCAAAGGTCGCCGCCGCGCCGCTGCCGTTCTCTTTGGGTCGCATCACGTCGCTCGGTGTGGTTTTCCTCGTGCTCATCGCCGTATATCGTTTCACTGTTCCGACCGCCGGACCAGCTCGCATCGAACAGGCTATTCTCCGGGCAACACCTTCTATTCTGACAGTTTAAACATTTGCCAGTCTGATTCAAGCCATTAGGACCTCGAGGCAGCGGGAGCCCGCTCGCTCAGCATGGTTCGAACGAGTCGATTCGGAGACGCGCGGGCGGAAGCGGTCGGGAAAGAGGCACCGGACAAAAGTATAACACTCTTTCGCTCATCTCCGATTTTTCTGGAATTGACAAGCAGCATCTGGTTGTAGCTCCGCTACTGCCACCGGATCGGAGCCAAGGTGACCGAGGATTCGGATTCCGCACCCTCGGGATCACGACTTACGTTATCAGCACGATTATGGATACAACATGGAGCGTGAAATGAATATTACGAGTGTTCCGAGTACAGCTGTGTGTGATGCCGCAACGGGCCTTGGTCAATATGAACCGATAGCTAGTCAGTCATTCATTCCGTCAACTTGTACGATTGATCGATGTGAATGCTTGTGTACGAGTGCGACTTCCACAGCCGACGTATCTGTCGAGTTCCGCATCACCATCATCAGCGGAGTCAAGGGCGTCATCATTACCATTATTCCGATGGCCAATATCAATGTTGCCGGCTGTGCTGATGATGGAGATGGACCGTACCGTATTCGGGACACGCACTCGACGCTCGACGATTGCCTGCGAGCGATACGACAGACAGGAACAAAACCAAATGAAATGTTGTGGCTTGTTATTCAAGTGTGACTGTTCAGAAGTTGTCGCTTGACAGGAATTCCGACAGCTAGAGACCTGGATCGCAGGACTGGTAGCCCCCGAATTCGCTCATATCCATTCGAGGATAAGCCATTTCATTCAGATCGGACCAGGTACTAGCTCACCCACTCAGTCCTCCATTCGTCGAGAGATCCAAGAAAACGGCTTAGGGCGGGAGGAAATAAATGGAACTACCAGGAGCTTCATATGAGCGTGAGAGCAAGGAGGAACAGACGGACGCACGAGTGCAGGCTCGATCGCTCGGTTGGTCGGACGGACGGAGAGAACCATTGGAAGAGGCCGGCGTTGCAAATCGCTTCGAGGAGCAAGCTCTTCGAGCAATCCAGGATTTACTCAATCGCATTACGGTTCCGTGCAAGTGATCGTTGTCCACTTGTCGCCTGCACCACTACAGTACAGCTGACATGGCACTTTCGAACGAACAAATAGAGCTTGCTGTTGGCCAGCTCTTCTCGACCGACAGCGAAACCGGTCTCTCGATCAGTCGCTTGCTTGGGTGACCCTCTGGGTTTCTTGACTGCGCCGCCGCCGCCGCCGCTACTAAAGACTCTGTCGTCGAGGAACTAATTGCATGTTACGTGCTAACCCAACTAGCGGAGTCGAGTACTTCCTCGCAGCAGCGTACTGACCTGTTGTCCTCGCAGAGGGAGTCCTTAAGCGATTTCGGAACACTCGACGACAACCTTCTGATTTGCCTGCTCCACCACGACTCGCGCTAGACATTCCGGTCAGCAGTAGAATAGGCAGGATCAGATACCGGGAATCCAAGCAGCTCCCGCTCTTCAACGATTAAGAACCTGAGGCTCTCGATACGCTCCTGGACACAGCGAGTGGAGCTGAGCCAGCGGAAGGAGGGAGATTACTCGACGCGTCATCAAATCACGCGAGGATTTTATTCCTTTTCCTCCGAAGCGCAGGTCACCGGCTTTTAAGTGTCCCCGCTCTACGGTCAAGATCGGCGGCCGGGGTGGATTTCGGAGGAACTCACCGGTGTCGCAGACGAGTCTCCGATTTCTTCTACCTGGACCCGAGCGACTAAATGAGTCAGTGAAATCGATCTACTGTGAATTTCTCACCTCACAAAACACAACGGGAGAATTTGGCGTACCAGAGCTGTAGCATTCCATCGGTGCGAGTTCTGCCGGTCGGACCTTGATAACGTCAGGTTAATCGGTCGATAAGAGTCGTTCTCCCTCAGTAGGAGTTCAAACCTCTTTCGAGAGTCTAGAGCATCCGCGAAAGCAGAAACCGCTGGAATGCAGTTCCTCCTGATTCCTTCTGCCTCTCCGCGGTCGTCAAGACAATACTTTTATTGTTAAGGCAAATAAATCTCTAGACCCGGAGCTTAGCGTCCGTGTATTTGCTCGACGGATCGGCTGTGAGTAATTTTTCTTCATCTCGACTTTCCTCCGATGTGTTTCAGACAATTTTCCGTCGGCTACCCTGACTCCGTTTTTGAAAAAGCAAGTCACTGCTTTGATGGACGAAGGAACGACCGACAGGCTCTGGACAACGGTCCTCGCTGAGCCTTCATTATTTCGGATCATCATCGTGATTATCTGCACTGCGTAATCGGTCGTGGTGCTCGCTTGCTAGCTCCAGATTAATTCACGGGGACGATAACAAAGAATAAAGTCCGGAGCGGAGACGACCGGTGGAGGCGGTCGGTCGGACGGCCGACCGACCGTCATGCAGCGGACTCACTTTCGGATCTGACGTACTGAGTGAGCGTGTGAGTGACGGATCGCTTTGTCAGATCTTCTCCGTCTCCGCTCGGGATTCCCTCCTGAGCGGAATCGATATCTCCAATAAATCGGGATAAATCATGCGGTATGCGATATTCCTGAGCCGATTCTGGCTCAAGTCGAGTTGTGTGTGTCGAAAAGAATCCAAGTCAGGGGACCAGGATTTGAGCAAACTGACTGATTGTGAAAGGAGTTTCGAGTTAATGGACTGAACTGATGATTGTTCGGCTGATAGACTGCTCAACGATCGCTCCCCAGTTGTTCACCTCAGTCAGACAGCCGAACGGGCGGACGGGCGAACTGAATGTTCGAAGTGAGCAACAAATGAGGAGAGATTACAACATGCTCGGAGAGAAGAAGACGACGACGAGGAAACTATAGACCACCCTGAATTCCATCGTGACGGCCGCAAGCCGACGAACCAATCTACAGCCGGTACGTCGGTTGGACGGATGGACGGACGGAGCAGTGAGCGAGCGAGCGAAGGAAGAACCTCCCGACGGCAGGCACAACAAACCTCCGTAGATTGAATTCACTGAATAGCCCGAGGAACGGCGCGCTTGAGGCAGTTTCCGTGAAAAAGCGGCCTGAGACACCGCGGTCTCGAAGTCCCGCTGAGCACAAGACGTCTAGCCACGGAATCGTCGACAATGACGCCGAAAACAAGAGGGATTTCCGCTCGATAGAACATCCATAATGATATAACAAGTGAAAACCCCACCACCGATCGTATTGAAACGACAATGCATTCGCTCGCCCCGGATTCGATTCCTTGCGCCTCGATTTTCGATACTACCGTCTATTTGAGAAGACGCGTTCAATGATTCACAACTTCTCTATGCGGCATCGTTTGGCTGATAATAATCAACAAAGGATGGTGGTGACCGACTAGAAGGAACAACAACAAACGATCGGATGACCCGGGTTCACAATCCATTAGAGCAAGAGCCACATTACACGCGAGCCGAGCCAGCGAGCCGAACGTCAAGCTGAAAAACAAGCGGAAGGACTGTTCCGTCCATCGACCGGTCGATCGATAAATACCGGGTTGCCGCTTAATCATCATCGTTGTTGTTGTTGTTGTCGTCGTCGTCGTCGTTATGGCCATCATCATTATTACGTTCATTACTCGCCCAGTAGAGTGGGCATCACCCGGTACTTGCCGTTCGTCACCGGTTACCGTTGCAATGATATCGGGATTGTGACGATTCAGATGATCAGAAAACTGTCGCTTCTGTGCGCTTAGATGCTCAGAGCCGCTAAATACCTGGCTTCGAGCAAATCGACATAAACGGAAAAAAGCCATAAATGGCGAAAACGGTCCTGTTCAACGAATAATTCGCGGAGCCGGATCGATCGGTCGCCGCTCGGCTCGATTCTCAATCGAGCGCCACACCGATCGATATCGATTAATCCCTCCATTTGAGGTATCGGCCGGTAGATCAATACCTCAGACACTTTTATTCGAGGATATTTATCTCGATTCAGCATCCAGTCGTACACAGCCACCTCCTACGAATCTGGACGCGTCTCAATAGACTCTGAACAAGATTCGGCAGAGCCCTTTCGGAGTAACGGATCCGTTGCCTATGGACAGTTGAATCGGTCGGCGCGGCGGACGGGTGATCGCTGGTCTCGCAGCTGCACAGCTCCGTTCTACACTGCGATCGCATCCGCGTCAGCGAATCTCTGCAGGCAGACCGAGTTTCGGCCTCAGGGTTCGCAACTTCCCAATGGAATCGAAATTCCTCGGTTTGTCATCGATCAGAATGAGGTATTCTTCGACTTCCCCGTAGAGTAGGGTCGTACCAGGGTGGAAACGACAATTGACGTCGGCATCGTATCTAGCGAGGGTCTTGCCGCCATCACCGTAAAGCGGATCTTGTAGTGAGATACACAGATCAAAACTCACTTCATCAGCATGTCTGTCTCGTCGACTCGCCGCTCTCTGGCCGATGGTGGCATAGTATCATCGAGCGAAAGCTCCGTACAAGTGCTTATCCATTCGTCCATCTGTCAATCCGTCCCGTCATCCACCAATCTGCCTAATTATCTTACGGTCCTGTTTCTGTGTGCTTGCGTGGCCTGCCTGCCCGCCTGCTTTCCTGCCTGCATTATATATTCGCCTCGGTTGACATAAGGTAAATGTTATCAGCTTGATTTCAAGTCGTGTCCCAGCCTTGCGTGAGTAGCTGACGTCGCTCGATGCTATCTGCCACCTGTGAAATTCAGTGGCTCCCGACAACGAACAAGACTTCGGCTCGAGAGGGTTCGTCAACGAAGCATCGAGGAGCAACCTTAGACAAACCTTGGATCGGGTCAGATCACCGAAATTGGACCTCTATGAACTTTTTCTTTCGGTCGTACAAAGCGGAAAGGCATCGAGTTCCGGAACTTCACAAGATCTCGCTGAAGCGAGCGTGCAGCCTCTTTCTGTGGGGAGCTCTTGAATACCAAACGGGCGGGCGGGTCGGCCGACGTTCTCCCGCATACCCGATTCTGAAGAAGGGACGATGGACAGTAGCGTCTCGGGTTCCCACTAAAAACCGTAACGATTGACTGGGAGGAACTCTCAAAGAGGAGATGGAATACCGACGTGAATTGGCTGTTGAATATTTCGCGCTGTCTTCCTCTCCTGATCTTCCTCACTGCATTCATTCCTCCACGAAAAGACGAGCGATCGAGAGAGGGCGAGAGGACACGGGGCGGCGGGCAGGCAAGCCGCCCGGCTTTGACTTTCATTCTGAAGTAATTTCCTCGAATTAGCACGCTGTTCCGTTTTCGTCTCGCCTCGGAATCAAAAGAACTTTCCGTTCTCGAGCCTCACCGCCGACACTAGCCGTTTCACAGCCGCCCCGCCCGTTCCCCAAGTGAGGAAGAAAGAAACAGGAGGAAGGCTTTTTCCGTTTTCGAAATTTTCGACTCGCGAGGATGCTGCGCAGCGAAGTGTCAGGACCCCCAAGGAAGTGAAACACGTTGGAACAAAATCTATGGCGAGAATCGAAGCTAATTACGATTTTCGAATCTATCTCCATCTAAATGCATGGATCAACGCGATAAATCTAGGAGCCAGCCTTCCGCAATAATCTTCATCAACAGGTGTTGGGGGGCGGGTCCCCGATTGAATGAAACAATGTATTCAAGGCTGAGGATTTGTTTTTTTTTCGCTGACGGAATCGCCTGACTAACTGACGCTCCGAGGGTTTGCCTGTCTACCGCCTACTAATGGAACTGCCCGGCGCGCCACTCGTGGCTTGTAATGGGTGGCGTGCTCGACGGCTATCGCTCACTCGGTACGTTTGCTTCGCACGTAAGTCCGCGCATCCGCGTCTAGCGGCCGCGTTAATTCACCGGCTCGCTCCATGCATTTCACTCCTTCGACTCTTGTCCACAGCTAGCTAGCTAGGCAGGTACATTCATTCACTCATTCGTCCATCCGGCAGTGGGTTCAATCGGATGGACAGACCGAGCGTTCTCCCGTTCTCCGTGCACGATCCAGAGCATCGATCGCGAAATGTACGACAAACGGAAGCCCAGAATAGGCTGCGGCGGGCAATCTCCCCCGATTAAGCAGACGTTAACGAAGCCATTCGCATCGAATCGTCGACCATCGAGGAATTCCGCTGTCGACCCGGAGCTCGCGGCCGAATGTGATCGTCACTGAATCCAACGAGCTGTGAATTGTGAATAAGACGAGCGACAAATCAGAGCCTCGCTTTCGAATGGAGAGTGGATCAGACTCCGTGAGTACAGCCGTCTCTCTCGTCTGTCGGGAGCTCGTGTCGTGCATTCACACGAGGTCTGGCAAGCGATTCGAATCGAGACGTTTATTGACCGCAAGGGTCGATTTGGTCCGTTTGACCACGCCGGCGGCGCCGAGCCTCCCCCAATCGATGCCAACCGAGGGCGCCGTCATAGAGAGTGGCGAGGGTGGACGAGGAGAAAAACAGAAGGAAAAAGAAACGCGCCGCTTAGCGTTTCCGTCAACGACGTACGGTTGGGTACGATCGCCTGGTGACATGATCGAATGGAGCGATTCGAGGAAAACAAACGCCTACCAACAGCGGACGAATTCCCTAGGAGGAAGCGTCAACGATTCTCCTCCTCGGAGTTCGATTTGCTCGAGTTCTGTATCCCGTTCGAGATTGGATTGAAGCTCCAGGCGGCGGGCCAGTCGACCAAGAGGCAAGTTAGCAAGACTGACTAGGGCCACGCTAATGCGGGGAAAGCTCTACGAGGAAAAGAGATATAACCGGGCCAAAGGAGAGCGAAGGGGTTATCTGAAGAAACTGCTGTGTCCCAAGACATCAGCACCCCGATTCCTACACTTCCCTTTCGTTCATCTAGATACCACTACCAGTGGTGGAAGACTGCCGACATCGTCTCCATCACCACCACCACCACCGAAATGTTTGCAAGACTACAAGCGAACCCACCTCGGTCTCCAGCCCTCGCTGCCCCCAAACGCCCTCCAACTAGGCAGCAGCCGGCTTGCATGCCCCCCCCCCACCCCTCAACAAAGCCACTCCACGCTCTCGACAGTGGGTGGGCAGTTGGGCCGGCTAGCGGGCGAGTGGGCAGACTATCTATTGCAAGCACATTTCGCTTATAGCAAGTGTCTTGCCCCCCTACTCGGGGGCCAAGATTTGTGAGCAACTGGGCGGCCCACACTCACTAAGCGACTCGGCTGGGACGATCGCATTCCCATGAGTCGAGTGACACCTTGTTACACTTTGTGGCCACTATTCATCGGAACACTTCAACTTGACGTCACTGGTCTCACCATCGGTGGCAAATCCCAAGGAAATGTCGACGGATCGATCCGTAGTCACGAATCGTACCGAACAGACTGATTCCCAACGATTTGCTCCAGTATTCATGTTCAACACAACGGCTATCGATCAGCTGTTGATGTTCACTAAGATAGCGAGTCGCCGTCCATACCAGGAATCGCAGCCGCCGTCCGTCTCCCTTCACGGGCCACGGCGGCGTGATCGGCTAGGCGATGTGAGCTGCGTATCCAAGCTTGCGAGGAGACAGTTGCTCTCGCTTTGAATAGAGAAATATCCTGAGGGACTGCACCTTGCCACCATCCCACATTCGCCTGCCATCCTGCCCCTCGAGATGCTCGTCCGCCTTCTTGCCTACCCGCCCGCCTGCCTACCCGCCTGTCTGTCGGCCTGGCTGCCCTTCCATGTGACCTACCAGTCAGCTATCTCATCAAGGGGCGCAAGAACGAAACACTACCGGCATAGTAAATAGCGCTCCTCTTCCAAGATGCCCCCGCATACGCCCGGTGTTCTTTCTTTCTCTACTATATTTCGACCCGTGCCATCGACGGAGGGGGAAAAGAAGGGAGAAGAGGACCGAGTCGGAAGACATTGCGAGCTTGATGCTATGCAGACGGCGTCATTGATAGAGAAGCAGAGTCAGCGTCTATTTATTTTGCATTATGCCCTTCGGATGCTCCCGTGGAAGTTGCTGCTGCCGCTCGAGTTTTCGGCCGCCTCGACTTGCGACACGGCTATCACTCCGCATTTGAGGGAAACAAGTGCGAATAAGCTGTTCGAGTACCTTTTCGCATCGCTGTAACGGAGCAATCGGGGAGGGAACACCTTCGCGCCAGATAGGCTCTTTGCACGGACTTGTAGTAGTCGACTACTTCACCAGTGGTTGTCGAGGTAGGTGGGTAGGTAGGTAGGTGGGTATATTTTTCTCAGTTAGTTCCAGGTAGCTTACCCCGCTGTCCGCCTCAGTGGCTGCTTGAGGATTGCCTCCAGGCTCCGCAGAAGTGGTCTCAGGCGGCAGGCGACCATCGAGCCCGGCAACCGTCTAAGGCAGTCGACCGACTAGCCAGCCAGCCAACGGGTCGACCGGCCGACCGACCAGTCGACCGTCGACGCAACAGCGGCAACAGGAGAGCCAAAAAACCAGAGACGTGACCCAAGACTCCGGCTCGACAACTGGATAACTAAGCACTTGAAAGCTAGCTCAAGCAGGAGGGACTATGACAACATACTTCGACGTCTCCTTGTCTTTTTCCTCATTGTCGCCCGAGTGGAAAGAACCATGGTGGTGATGATGATGTGAGAACGTCGACAACGGTGACGACGACGGCGGCGGCGGCTTGCACCACTGCCTCCTCAACGACGGCGTCGACGTCGACTACTGCTCTCACTAGTTCTTCGCGAGACGACAACGAGATGATGAGGCTTTCGGTGAGGGGAAGAAGGGGCCGACCCCAGACGTTGGGAGCTACGTTTGCGTTCTGAATCCCCGTAAGACGACGAGAAGCTCGGGAAACACAGTCGTAGTCCTCGCGTAATAATTTCCCTGTTTCAAACTCAGCCGTAGCGACACCTGACAAGGGCGAGATTAAAGGACCGCGTCTCGTGACACGTTGCGGGACGGGCCATCGCCGTCGTCGACGTTGTCTTCCTTGTCCTCTTAACGAGTCCACAGTAATATGGACCGTGGCCGCAAGAATAAACGAGTGCATGAACGGACTTCTACTCCTCAGTCGCTCGGCCTTCCAACGACGCTGAGCCGAGCGACCGACCGAACGACCGAGAGAGCGAGCAAGCGACCGGTCGACCGGCCAGGATAGCCCGCGAGGTCCTCTAATGAGCGAAAGCTGCTTAACGTCTTTCACTGAAACATCTTGCAGGATGACCGAGCTACACACGAACGAGCGGAGAAATGGAGAGGACTCCGAGGTGGATACACGAGAGAGCCCGGAGACTCGGAGGACGGACGATACGGCGGCAGAACACGGAGGAATACCCCGTCGACAGAGTCACGGTGTCTTTTCTCTCCGTGATTTTCTGTGCAGAGAGAAGCACGCACGCTCAGTTCGCTCGAGCTCCGGTCGCCACTCATTGCGAGCTTAGTCCCACGATTAGTCAGTCGGACCGAGCGACCCACACGCGGGCAGACAGTCGGTTTTTCTTTCCGGTATCGTCGACTTACTTAGTCGTAGCTTTTGTCGTGCTAGTTGTCGATGACGTTTTTGTTGTCCAGCGATGTCGTCGACGTTGTTACCATAGCTGGAAGGAGCGCGTACAAGGGCTCTCGAGATTTTGTCAACAATTGTACTCTGCCGGTCAACGTCTGGCGGAACTTGGTTCTGTCGAGTGTGTACGGCAGGCGCAATTATTGCTCGCTATTTCGCTCTGACTGGCTTGTTGTCGAGTTACTCCGACGGTACTCAGACCGTTCGGCTCGAACCTCTTGGCTTTATTAATACTCGAACTCCTGCCGTGGGGCACAAACCCGCGCAAACATACTCGGACTCATAGAGGAGCTCACAAGGTCTGATCGATTGCTCGGAAAAAATCCTCACTCAGTTGCGCAAGCGAACGATCCAGACCGTCGGTAGCCCAACGGAACAGCGGCGGCGGCGATGACGGCGGCTACACTCGTACATATACTACGCTTAGGCGAGTTGCATGCATGCATACATACTTTCATTTTTGATGGATCGCTTCATTATTGAGTTGCCATCGTTGCTGCTACCACCATTGGGGGGAGGGGGAACTCACCTGGAAGGGGAACAATGACAGGAAGAGAGTTAGCCACGAGGAATACGTACACTGACCGAGGGAGAGAATCAAACTGAACTTCGCCGTCAGAGCAGAGGCGAATAGGTTATCGAAGATTGATGTTGCGATAAATGCGAATGACAACACAAGTGCACATCAATGGATCAGAGGAATTCCTACGATTTGGGCATAGCCCCCAACAACAACACGCCCGGCTGAACGGAAGAACGAGGGGGAGCTGAATGCGTCAGCTATCTTTTGTAGACCACACTTTGCATGTAATATGCATAGCCAATGAAGCAGGCGCCGCCGCCGCCGTTGAGCCCCGGGGCCTAAGCCGAGGATGGACGAACAAGATATGGATTGACGCCGCCTGCCCCCCGCTAACGGCCCGGCTCGCGGGCGACCGACCGACCCTCCTACCTTCCTACAGCCACCCGGACACAAAACCACCCACACCAACCCACCTCATGACGACCTCATGTTCGGCTTTCACGGAGAACCTCTTCCGGCCCGAGATCCCGCTCGCATGTTCGCATCGTGGCCTCGAGAGAAGTTTCCAAATTTATTCGGCCCGGTCGTGCGCGACGATTCGGATTTCGGAAGTACTCAATGACCTACTACGGAATTTCTGCTCGACAGCAGACAGCCGATTCCCTGAATGATCTGAGCGGAAACACTTCGACTGGGTTTCAGTCGTTGGGCCGAGCAGCATTCCCCACTCGGTCGGGGGAGTTGGACGGACAGACCGATCGGACGTCGATATTTGCATAGACGGTCACCCGCTATCGTTACTTTCGAAACGCCATCGCACTCCATACTATGGGCAACAGCCATTGGATCCCGAAGAGGGTAAGCAGGTGGTCCCGATATCCATACGTCTCCACATCCAGTTTGCGTGTCCCCTTCTTTTTCTCTTCCGATACAAAATTGCGCTTCGATCCGTGTTGTACGAAGAACGAATGGACGACCCGATCCCGTTCGCCCATCCGTTTGGTGGCTCAATGACTAGAGGGTGGATTCTATAACGGCTCAACAAGGACCTTCCGCTCTCGGAGAACACATCCGAGTGCAAGCGCTTTTTCTCCCTCTTCTTGTCGTCTTTCCTTGCTCGGCGATCCCGTTCCATATGTGTTTTTCTACACGTGTCGTTTTTACCTTCACATTCTCCGAACTCGGAATCAAGCGGACGTATTTCCTTCGACGAGTTCCCCGCTCCGATAGCCGACCCTGCTGTTGGGCGCCACGGTGTGCCTTCTTTGTACAAAACGTCGTGAAAACGTTTGAATTTTCCGCTCTCTCTTCTTTCCTCTCAGTTCTTTTTGTCGGCACGTAGTTTTTTTTTCTTCTCGTGGATCGATTACTGAACACAAGTCCTGCTCTCCTCATCGTCATGCTCCCGCTGCCGATGCTGTTCGGCGCCTCTCGTACCGGAGAAAAAAAATACTCCGGTTCGACTGGTGCTGTGGGGCGTCGTCGACAACGACGATCGTGCCGACGCTTTTATGCTCGAGATCCAGAGGTTGGGATCCGTTTCTTGGACGGCGACTGTCTTTTCGTCCTAGGAGACGTGGAACGTCGACGGGAAGATGTAGGCGCTCATCCGTCCGTCCGTCCATCCAGTCATTCATCAATCAATTCATCCATTCATCCTTCCGATCCTCGGACGACAGCCTCACTCGCTACGGGAAGTGTCACCGCGGCCAAGGCTGGAATAATTGCGATTTCCATTAATCTCCCCAATTACATGTGGCACCCGCCGACAATCCGGCAAACTAGGGCGAACGCTCCAAGCTCGGTACTGTCCCGTCCGCATCAGCCAACGTCACGCCAGAGAGAACGTTTCTAGAATAAGAAACAATGAGAAATGGTCACTGTAATTGGCGGAGGTCCGTGAGCATCGGCCCGCCAGTGCGGAGTCAACGAAGGAGGGCACGCTCTCTGTCCACCGAAGCGTCTGCTCCTACGGGAACTCTCTCGACGGCCTTCCCGCGCTCAGAGTATTCCTGCTGATGGACAACGGCTGAGAACTCGTTCTTCTTAGTCTAGTATCTCATTAGACACTTATATCCAGCTCGGATCATCGTCATCCACACCTCACACCATCAGGCTCATCCCCAACATCATCAGAAGTGACCCGAGCGACACCTCAGACTCATCGTGAGAGGATTCGACGCTCGGCTCTGACGGCCCAAGTCTCCCGAAAAAAACTCTATCAAAAAGCATGAGCGAAACCAGAGGACCGGTCCCGAGCCGTTCAAAAGCGTTCGCGCTCGTGGTGCTCGGTCGCCTCACTCGACTCCCTCGACTGGTTTGTGAACCCCGAAGCAGACAGGTTGTATGAAGTGTGAGGGAAAGCGGCGGGCCTACGGATGAACGAGCTGTAGATAGGATTTATAAAGTTTATGATAAATGGTGGCAAAGCTCACTCGCTCTTCCGTCCGCCATCATCGACGAGCGGGATCATCATCAACACCCGAAGCCATAACAGTCGTTCCGAGCACGGGAAAGTTTCTATATCGCAGCCGCCTGTCTGCTTACTTGCCGCCCTGCCGATCCGTCTGCACCCTATGCGTGCTCAGCCAAAAGAAAAAGATTAGCGCGTCCAACAAATGACGGTTTCCCGCGGCTCCGTCTGCTCCTTTTCCTTTATTATCATAATGTGGGTGAGCTCGTCCCAGAATCTCGGCCTAGAGAGACTTTCCCGCGTTCGACTCATGAAACGAATACAGCTCTCGGAATCCCAGAGACTCCGCTGTAGACACTCATCATGACTGTGCAAACTCGAGACCACTGTCCTCCTCGACCCGTTGTTGTGGCAAAGGTGGTCACAGGAGCGAGGAAAACAAGGACTCGACAAGCCTTATCGTGGCATGTGATTGGTTTTAATGTACAAGGGTAGGCCAAGCGCTCATCTTCGCACTCCGAGGACGGGAGAAAGTAGGTGTTTCTCCCTCGTAGCGTGAAACTCAACCGACCGATGCTGACATGGAGCTTCATGGAGGATCTGCTCGTTTAAAAACACCTCTGTTTGCCGAATTGCGTTTCCGACAAAATATTCAAACGGACGATGCGATCCCCTCGATTTTCCCTCGTCGGGGAGCACCGACGTATACCCATCCGAAAAAGAGAACTAAAGGATGACGGGGGAGAAAGCATCGAATGTGCTCCTTTAGGTGAGGGTGTGAGTTTTTTTTCTCGTAGGTAGCAGCTCCCGAGCCGACCGGGCGGTTATAGTATGCAGAGGAGGAGGCTTTTGAATTTTCCGCTGGTAGCAGTTTTTGTCGTTCGTTCATCTCGAGCCGCCGAATCGACGCAGCACTCCTAATATCTCCTTCTTACACTTGCATTTCCTCACCAGTCGGACGCACGAACGGAGCAGGCACGAATCTGCTTATCACTCAGATCGCGTATGCATCAGATAACGTGCGCATCGTTGCAGCCGCGGTCCGCTTTTTCTCTTTCTCCGTGGCAAGCACTCCGACAGGATCCTCGTAGCCTTGCTCGTCTTCGTCGCAGGAGGACTAGCGTTGCAAGTCCCCTTGCTGATGCTGCTTGCATCAAATTTATCTAAAATTCGAGCCGCGTTTCCGAGAATCCTTCCGATGGATGGGACGGGTGCACGAACGAACGAAACCCACGAACCACCCAGTCAGTAACACCCGAGCCAGCCTTCCGGCCAGTCGCGGAGACGGAAAAAGGGGCCTCAACGAGGATCGGGCTCCTCTGTCGTGGAGTAGGCGCGGGCTCGCAGAGTGAAACGGAAGGAAGGAAGCCGTTTTCCGTAATCGAGGTGTGAACTCGATGCCGCGTCAGCAATTCGACAGTATTCGATCCTCACCTATAGACGTGCAATGTCGACATAATATGCGAGCCAGCGCGAAGGAGCGCCGGTTAGGATGAATTTCGGGGCTGTAGAGGAGAAATCCTCAGAAGCGGCGTGCGATGAATCTCTACAACGAAGAGGCCGAACGAGGATCGTCGAATCGATGAACAGAGCATTTCACCGCGCCCGAAATCTCGCAGCAGCGAGTCCCTCTGAGGAGACGTCAGCGGTCGGGGGAATGTCCGCTGTTCGATTTTCCCCGGGGGAGAAAAGAACTGTCATTTGATCCCACACAGCCGGACAAGAGGACCAGCAGCTCATCCCTCGTGTTTTTCCGCAGGTTCCAGTTTTTTGTTGAACTCGTCTTCGCAAATCCATGTCTCTGCTACCGCAACAGAGAAGAAGGGGAAAACGAAATCGCAAGTCTCTAGCAGAAATTCCGAATTGATGGGGATTTTTTCCTGCGGACCCGATCTCCAGTCGAGCGGATACCATCTCACCCCCGGCGAAATATTCCTCGACGGGATGATATTTCGTCGTAGCGAGACTTGAAAGGCTGATTCCAAGAGAGCACCAGGCACTGAAATTTTCAACGAGCAGGTGGGCTCTTCGACCGCTTCACTGGTTTCGAGGCAGCCGACCTCATTGTGGAAGTTTTCGGAAGCCTCCCCAGACGGACCCCGGGGAGGATGACGACGCAATCTGCGAGTTTCCGACATGATTCCTCTCGGTCTCCGAAAACACCAGGTACTTCGCAATATGCTCTATTCTGGGCTCCTTGTCGAGACGTCGACGGCAGCAACGTCCGGACGTCGTGTTGGGAACGACCGAGGACAACGGAGAAAATAACAGGAAGTATCGAATCTACAGAGGGTCGTCCGTCCGGTTAGGCGATGATCGCGCCCACTCAAAATACGGATCGGCCAGCAGAACAGCTAACCTAGTATGTACACGCTTGAGGAGAACCGGCCTTCTCTCGATCGATTCCGGCCAATGGAGGGTTTTTGCGAGACTCCTTCCCGTCGATCGTGCGCGCAGGGAAGAAGTTCAGGAGCGCGGGGTGAGGAGCTCGCACCTAAGGAAACTCAGGGTTCAACACAGTTCAAAAACCCGTGCATCGAGAAAAAATTCTATGGATATTCTGCATCGGAACGCGAGAGGTTTTCCTCGGGCTCCCGCATCGTACCGTCTGAATCGACGAAGACAAGCTGAGCGACGCTTCAAGCCCTTCTCCAGGGTAATTTGGCCTCTTGGCCGTCGATAGGGCACCAGGCAAATGCGTCGCGTAAATGCGATCAATTCGCAATCTGTCAAGTTCGGAGGAGTTAAATCTATTAGATGCTGAATGATGAAGCAGCAGCAGAAGCTATCGAGGATGATGAAGGTGATCATCTTCAACTCGATCGTCGCAGATCGAAGGCGGGATGGGTGAGGATGAGGGATCAAAAAGAGAACGGGAGTAAAACGCGCGGAAGGAGCTAGGTGACGTCCGGTTAATTCCAACGGACGGATATCGGCACAGCCCTCCGACAAATGTCTATAATTTTCAAAGGAGAAGAAAAACGACGGACGCACTCGACCGGTCACACAGTGAGGAAAAACGAGTGACAATCAAAAGATGGATCTAATTCCGCTTCCCTGAAAAATAGATCAAACGTCTCCTGCTCATGATCGATGGACTGTTTCTAATGAGCATTGACCCAAGCAATCCAGCACCGACAGCGACATCTCGCCCATGCCGAGAGGAGGGAGGAAGAAGCGGAAAAAAACAGAATCAGAATAAAGGGAGCGGATGAACAAACGACAGCTCCGAATGGCATCGATCGAACGAGTGTAAGGACTTGAAATTTGAGCGGCTCGTCGATACCACCTCGTGAGATTAGACAGGCGGTTCTTGCAAGTTCTTTTCTTTCCTTCCAAGACGGGAATCCCTTCGAAATTGCCGGCCTCGCCCTTCGTAGCTCCTGAGGCTTGATTGTGTTTTGATTATAGTCACCGCATATTGAGAAGCTTACTCCGGGACATAGTATCGTTCTCCGGGGAGGGAAAGGAAACACAGCCAGGAAAGAAAATGAACGAGTCCGCCGGCTCCGGAGGGATCAAGCGGCGGTGTCCTCTGGCCTCGCGTTCCGAACAGCCGTTCCCGGCCAATCGTTCGCGGACCGTCGAGGTGCGAGAGGAGCATCGAGCCCCTCGAATCCTCAAGCCCATGCACGACGCTTCCACCATCGAGGTAATATACCGGAGCCGTCTTTTCCCGCTGCTGGAGAATCCTTTCCGCCGTACCGTAGTCCAATCGCAGCTCAACCTCTCTGACGGAGATTTCGATGGCAGCGGATTTAGGTTTCCCTGTGCGGTAGAAACGAATTGATTTCGAGAAATGGGTTGCGAAAGCCCTGTCATCGATCCGGATGTTTCCAAGCCTTATAGAACAACAAGAGGAGAAGTACTGACTTTCCTTACGGCGCGAGGGAGCTTCCTCCGGGAGGTTCCTCTGATAAGCTCCGTCGCAAGGCTTCGACCCCTCGCTGAGCGAGCTCGGAGCGAAAGGGTAAATTGGCCCCTGGCGAACTTCAGGACAATCCATCTTTGAGTACGGCTTTCCGTCCTTCTCATCGTCGTTTCCAGAAGCCAGCCGTTAGTCAGACAGTCTGCCCGCCCGCCCGCCCGCCTGCCTGCCATTGGGCCAACTCCCGATCGTCTACCGCGCTCAACTTTTTGAATGACATCTTTAGCTCTATCCTCAACTCTTTTTCTTATCCTTCCTCAGTGAAAGGACGAGAAGAAAGCAGAAAAGGGGAGGAGAGGTGGGAACGAGATGAGGAGGACAAGCGGGAACACCGATCGCTCCCGCTTCGGTCGTCCCCCACGGTAGAAAGTCGCGAATGAGCTTCAAAACTTTCAAAGAGTGTTTCTTGACCGCGACACCGCGCAGGGCACGGAACGGAACTCTCGTCCCGAGAGACCACTTGCCAATGGCGGCGTGGGGGTGTCCGAAATTGCTTCTAAATTCACGAAACTCTTACTTCTGCGTTTTCTTCTCCGTCTTCTCGTTCGTCGGCGATGGTGGCACTTGCGGCGAGCGACGCTGAAAGTCGATCGAGGCCACGCCGTCACGCACGTGCTCTTGGGATTAACAGCCAACACGCTCACTCCGGCTTGTCGGATGGCAATTGCCTCCCGGCGGCATCTCCGCCGACGAACAGTTCGACGTAGAAGCCTCTCGGACGGAGAATTCTTCGCTGATCAACATGGACCAGCGGAAAAAATACGCTCGACGAACTCACAGCGGGTTTTCGGGTCGCATCGGAACGACTGTCTGAGAAGAATTAGGAGCCCGCGTTAACGCTCATCGTTCAACATTAGCTATACCGCAAGAAGTTCGGATGACGAAGTTTTCGTCGCTCTGTCTTCGGGGCGCATCCTTTAACGGAACAACGGTCGCAGCAGCGTCCGCCGGACGATTCGACCAGAAGGTAAGAGAAAAAAAAATGTTAATAAAGCCAAAACTGATCGAGCTCCGTTGGGAGTCGTGGCCCTTTCTACGTCGAGGAGCGAACGATCGAACGAACGAACGGACGGATCGACGGATGAGTCTGCTGCGCCAACAGAATGAGAAGAAAGTCTGCCGCTGCAAGGTAGAAGTCGGAGCCGTCGGCGTTAACTAATTTTAAGGGCGGCGGCGGCGGCTCCGTCTTCGGACCAAGTGCCCGATCCATCCGATGTCGAAGAAGACGATGACGATGAACTCAAACAAAACATCGGAAGCGCCACGGAAATCCGATCAGCTCACGGGACTCACGAATCGCTCGACGCAGCGGCAGAACAGATCCCTCCCTCCCTGCTATCGTCCCGGTGTCTATCTCGTGCTAATCAATCTTCATTCAGTTGGCTGCAACACCCTCTCGAATATTTATGTGTGTCTATCACGTTTGAAACTGCTTTACGATTCTATTCTCGTATCGTGCCGCCGGCTTTTCTGTCCCTGAGTTTTCTGATTGACCCCTTCCACCCGCCATGATTCGGAAAGTACCGAGTGCGAATAATTTCCTCCCACCTCAGAGGAGGATTCAAGGCAAGGCTAGTGTTCAGGGTTTCAGCCGGACCTTCACGGCCTGGATCGTGAAGGAGACCGCTCTCCCAGGCGGGGCTTCCAGTTCGAGCTGCCAGATTTTGCGCGGGCAAGGTGTAGGCGGACGCAAATCATAATCGATACACGGAAGCCCCGACATTGTGAACGGGAAAAAATATGTTTTCCTCCGGCGGAAAAGTTAGACATCCGTTCGTCATGGAGCTCAAGCGCGACATCCGCTCGTCGCGAGCCTTCCACTTGAATGTACACTCATGTACATAGACGCACACACATTACATGTATGTACGTCCGGAGGAGAGCACATGTTCTTATGTATGGGCGAAGATGACGTGTTTTTATGCGTTTATTGGTGAGCTTGTGTTGAGCTTCGAACAGGAATCAATCGTTTGCTTTTCCCGATAGTTACTTCCGCTCGTGAGAAGTGGAGAAGGCCCAAAAACGTCGTCGATGACCGTTGTTGTTGCGGCCGTGGTCGACAACTCTGTTGTCGAAGGCGCAAAAGATTTCTTTGTACCGCAGGCTCTGCGGAGCCCCAGCCATTTTTGTGCGATGCAACGCCACTGCAAGCAAAGGTTGCGGGCCCGGCAAACTGCAGAATCGGCTGTACAGCTCCATTCATGACACATTCAGGCCTTTCTCCGCTTCATAAACATCGCTGGAGGAGTCCGGTCAGAAGAAGTGAGTGTGTGCGAGAGACGGAGCGGGCGAAGCTTCCGCCACTTTTCCGATGATCGTCGCCGCAGTCCAAAGGGAGACAACGTAACATAGAAGCTACACGCTCTGAGAGAGAATTCTTTTTTTCCAACCACACAACGCCACTTTGAAAGCGCGGTCTCTCACCAATATCGCGTTCGATAACTCGACGGAACTCGACGTCCCTCCTTCCCACGGTCCATCCCCACGGCAGCACCGTTTGATCGCTGTTGAATGGGACGGAGGCGGCGGAAACTGTCGAAGAATAGCGTTCATATAATTGCGAGGGAGCTCCAGAGGAGGCGATAACAAACCACGGACTCGGAAGCCACGAAGGATGAAGCGAAATAGATTTTCTCTCAGCGGCCGCACTATCCGATCTCTCGACACGGCATGATCCCACGCTCACACCGCCTATCCGGATGAGAACGCCTAGCACCAGATATCTGGTTTCGAAATACCCAGTGCTCCGGAATCGTTGGAGTCTTCGTCCCCGAGATCTCAGGAGCTCGATCTTCGGTCCCTGATGAGAAGCACAGATCGAAAACCTTCTTTTCGCACGAAAGCCACTGTTTGCACTCTCGTGAGGCGGTTCCGCAGCGGCAAAAAGACGGAGAGCTAGACATTGATGTGACATTGTGTCAGAAATTTGTCGTCGTTACATCAGTGCCAGCTGTACAGAAGAGAAATAATTCATTACAGAGCCAGGATGCGGGCGCACCGACCAATCACTATGTCACAATAGCAACAGGTTACAGCGGCCGTCGCGTCGTCGTCCTCGACGACCAGCACACGGCGAATCTCATCCGAGTCGCGTCGTCGCGCTGCCGTTGGCATGAGCTCGTATCGACTCCGCGAAGCGAGGCCTCTCTCACGCGAAAAAAGTTATGGTAATGCAGTTTTCGTTCCGATTTTCTTGACTTGTCATCGAGGGGTCGTTTTCTACGACCCTCCTCTTACACATGTTCTTTCACACCCTGTACGGATCGCACGGCAGCGCTCGGCCTTCCGCCGACCGCGCCACTGCCTGACTCGCAGAGCATCGGAGATTGCGCCTTATGCGTGAGGGGCATATTTCAATTAAAAAGCAAGCTTCAATCAGAGAATGCAAATTCACCAGTGGCGACGACGAATGCAAGGGTCGCATTCCCTCGTTTCCTCCCTTGGGGGAGAGGGGGAGGGCAGGCGATTCCCTCGAATCCTCAAAGAGGCTTCCGAAGCTCTGATTAACTCGCGAGCGACCACGCCGCCACCTACTAAGAGTCCGCCGGTCCGTCCTCGGCCTGTGAGTCCGTCTGCCTCGAACTCCGAGTCGTCGTGGTGACGGATGAACGGATCCACAGAGCCGGCGAGGACTTCCTGTTTGGAGATTTGCTGCCGTGGTTGTAGCAGGGGCGAAGTTATGGAGGAACTTGAGCGTCGGTGGCAAAGGCGTTGACGACAGCAGCAGCAGGAGCTTGATGAGACAGACCAAACACAGTGTGCGGGCTCTCCATCACTCTAGGCTGTCATCGGTCGGTGCGTCAACGGCTCACGCAGTGCAGATGGATTCACTAAGCTAACTTGCTTCTTGCCCGCTTTCCTGTTCGTCCGTTCATCCTCCCAACTAGTTGTTTGTCCATCGGCTGCAGAAAAACGACCCGCGGCATTCTCGTCCCTCGTCCCCGAGCGGGGCATGTTTGTCCATTAGGCTGAAAATCTCGGACCGCTCTTAATCTCCAGAATAAGCATTTCGCTCGCAAAACCGCGCTGCGCGGAGCCCAGGGAGCAGTGTGTATGTAGACTACGATATCTCAATCCCACGGGCTTGTTCTACAAGCGAGCGAAACTCGTTAGATTGCAACTCCCAGAGGAGAACTTCAAGCCAGAATGGCCGATTTGGAAGGGGAGGGGTGGCCTCTCTCGCCGCGGTCGAGCTACTGTACGGGGTATTTTTAGGGGATTCGTATGTTATGAACATTGCCATGCTCAGCCCCGCCTCACCCCTGATTTGAGCTCGCGTTCGCTCGCTCGTTCGCTCGTTCATCCATCTACCTCCATTTATTCATTCATACGACAATGGTTAGCTGCTTGTACAAAAAAAGTCGAAAACCTCCGCTAACTCATGCGTGTGTGTGCATTTACACCGGCGGCGGTGAAGGTCGGTGGCTGGCTGCCCGGCGGAGAATCGCCGGAGTCGGAATTCTCCGAGTCTGTTTCGATTCGAGCCTGAACCCGCTTGAGATTTCGGCGGGCAGCGACGGCTGACCTTCGGCCGATGCATTTCGCATGGCTTCGAATTTCTTGCTTTTGGACGCTTGCTTTCTGGCGAGCGGCAAGCGAACAAACGGAGCGATGGTCGCGCGTGTGCGTACGGCGGGCCGGCCGGCCATCCGTCCGTCCGAGAGGTCACGGTGGAGCAGAATAAGGCAGGCAAAGAGCAGAAATTGAAAGAAATTCGAAACTCGGCGTCGGATCCGAGCGATGGACGGCGACGAGACAACCGATCTGAGAGGGAGGAAGGCCAGAAAGCCAGCAGCCAAGGGAACGGATTTACGGCATCGGCATCCAGCTCCCCTGAGGAGAGTTTGATAAAACGGATTTGTTTGAAGCCCGCAATCTAGAATGCCCGTCATATCCTACGCCCGCCATTCCTTCGGGTCGAGTCCACTCGCGGAACATCGGAGAAAGGAACAACAACGTTGGATGCGGACGCATCAGCATAAACGACATAGACATTAATGACCTTCCGTCGAATTCCTCCCACGCTTGGAGTCGAGCTCGGACCTTTGAAAAGACTCTCTCTCTGGCTGTCCGTAATAGTTCAGCTCTAGCGTTCCTTTTGTCTCTGGGCCGTACGGAGAAGAAATCAAGCGGATAAATATTCGCTTGCCTCTTGTTCTCCTCAATTACGTTCCACAACCGGGCTCTGCTTTTCCCGAAATCATCCGATGAATAGAATCGCTGCTGTTCTGCCTCCGACTCGAGCGGCGAAGGCTCCACGGAAGTCTCTGTGTCCGAAAAGTAGCCGAGCCACGGGCTGTGTGGATCGTCGGGTACACGGGGTCTGACCAGAAACTTACGACTAGAGCGAAACTAATCGCAAAACGCAGTGCTGGTGTTGTTGTGGTCGTCCCGGGCTTGATGAAGTCATCTCTGGCGATGATCGCTCTGTCCGGCGGCGAGATTGCCATGCCGCCGTCCGAATCGCTCCGTCGACTGCTCTGCCGACTGTCAATCAGTCGGGTCAACGAAGTTTTCTGGTCGAGCTTCTCATCTGGATTCTCCCGTCGAATCTAGCAGACAGTTCGTCAAGTGCGCGAGCTTTCTAATTCGACGGCACGCGATCCTTCGGACGAGGTGTTTTCCGGGTTTCGATGTTCCAGGACAGCAAACCGGCGGCCAGCCCCAGGGGTCGTAAGTTTTTCCCCTTAGGTCGCCCTGGCGTTGTCCGGATCGTGGGTTGTCCGCTGGTCTGTCTGTACTTTTGTCTGCTTTAATTAATTACAGCAGAAGTTCACCGCGCGGCCATGTTCAAGGAGCAAGTTGGAGTCGTCACCTCGTCTTCGTCGCGTCGTCGCAGACACCACGAACATCGAGTTCGTAGTAAGTGTGAGACGTCAGCAAGACAAGTTTGCCGTGGCTTCGCGTCACCGAAACATTAACTTCGAGCCTCCCCTAGCCCGTCCGACCGGGAGTGTCACCCTCGTGTAGGTGACCTCTAATCTTTATTGGGGGATTAGGTGAATTATTTCAGATGAAAATCGAACTCGACGGAGCAAGCATCGCTTATCGAGAAAAACGGAGCGTCGATGCTCATCGGGATTGATTTTCTTTACTTCGGAGTACTCGATAAAAGAAAAACTATGACTTCAGATAGTCCAACCGAGTTTTCGGAACGCAACGTTGAGCAAACAAACGACGCGCCATGCGGGTCGTATCGGTCGGTGGCGTCTGCCCGAGGAAATATTATCTCACAAGCGAAATTATCGAATGTATCTATTCGTCGGTGACGATTTACACCGAGCGCGACCGATGCACAGCATTGAGCGCCGTGATATTTCACCGAATTTAGGAAGAGGAAGGAGAATGATCCCGCGACGGCTGTCGACGGCACTCATGCCCGGTGTCGCAGCGAGTCGATCGACAAGAACTCAAGCAGACGGACGGACGCACGGCGGATGAAGCGGCGAACGGATCCGATGAGGTGTCAAAGGTGTCAAAACGATTGCAACCGCAGCGAGCCTGTAAATCAGCGGCTGCCGGAGATTTGAGCCACATGGAGGCTGAGCGAGGAGCAAGAAAAATTTTCGAGGAACAGAACGGACATTTTTTACGCACGAATTTTCAGCCGCAGCCAACCAGGTAGCCCCTGTTCGTTCTTTGATGTTTTTTCTTTCTCTCATCGTTCCCGCAATGGCGATGGCTACGGCGGTTTCGGGCGTCATATTTCCCTCTTTTGAGTCCAGGACGATTGTCTTCGTGCGTTCGTCCGGTACCGTCGGTCGGTTTCGTTCGTTTCCTCCTATTCATTCACTCAATCGTGCGTTTGTTTGACCGTTTGTGCGTCTGTCTGTCTGTTTGTCTGCTCATGCATTCGTCTCGACGAACATTAGTGTTCACAGAACAATATTCTGTGGATTATTCAGCTAGAACAGCTCCATATTATTCTTCCCACAGGTGTTCTTTTTCCATTTCGCTAAACCAACCACACCCTCGGCCATCGAGACCCTCCGTCCGGCGTAACAGAACTGAAATGTCGTTCGAGTTCGAGAGCTCCCGGCGCGAGACTGTATGCGGACGACACCGTGCCGAAGTTCGATTATGTAGCCGCCGTATGTCTGTGGGCGGGATCGGTGCCATCGGCGATGCTCGTATTGTATGTTCAAGGGCTGCTATGCCGGGGAGCCTCTAGGGAAGACATATTTCATCGACAATGGCAGTGTAAATGGAGTGGATCAAAGCAACTCTAATTGTGAGTAGAGTTGTAGCCTGACCCTCGGTACCGTCTAACGCCCGCCCGCCATAACAGTCGCTCGATGCACGGACTGACCACTGGAGCGAGATCAGAAGGGCTAACCAACCGGCCGGCCGGCCAGGCAGGCTACCAGAGACAACGGACGCTATTGTTAATGAAGACTGTTCACTCCGTGCCGGAGGAACGACGAGAAGGCAAGCAGACCGTCATCCGAAGAAAAGCTCGCTCGCTGGCTCGTTCGCTCGAAGCCATACTCACTAATGCACACTAATAGATAAAGCTACCAGTCGTCTCGTCTGAACAGCCAGTCAGCCCCCACGCCGTGCACTCCTCCGGAAAGACTGCTGCAGAAGCGGCTGCAGACGAGCTCGTCCTCGCCATCATCGCCACTGCACAACTGCAGGTCACCCATCTGCACCACTCAACCTCTTAGGCCGTCCGTCCGTCCGCACGCCCGCCCGTCCGCCCGCCTGCTCGACTGACTGTTTGCCACCCGTATACGGCAATGTTATTAGATAGTCGTTGCCGCTGCCATCATCATTGCGATGACCATTGCCGTACCGAGACCCGCCACAACCACCGAAACAAGCGGGGCGGCGGAAACAGCACCTTTTCACACAATCATCGTCCCGGACAGAATGAGCTGCTGTGAGTTAGCATCGCTACTCGGAAACTAGATAACTTGTAGCGCACAGACACCGTCGATTTGACCAGCGATCCATCGGCCTCCTTCCCCTCTCCCCTCCCCGCCCTTGATAATCCCGAGGATCATTTTCCCCATGCGGGGGAAGAAATTCCAGCCCGGCCCTGAACCCTCAATTCCAAGTTCCACTTCCTCCCTCCCTCCCGAGCCACCAGACGAGAAACTTCAGAGCTAAGGAGAGCCATTCGTGTTTCCAGTGAGCTAAGAATTCTTTCTGAAGGTTCGGTGAAAAAAAATACGCATACGACGTCCTAGGTTTTTGGTCCCGACGCTTCCTGAAGGAGATTGGCTCCTCGGAAACGGTCCGAGAAACAGCTTCGGTCGACCCGATCGAGGTTGGCTGCTTCCTTACCGAGCGGTCGAGCAGTCGATCGAAACCCACTGCCGGCGCGAGACCGACCATGGGAGGTCGGTCCCGGTGAACTCGTCGGTTTTCGCAGTTCTTCGCAACACGTAATTCTCCGCACCATTTGCTCTCGGTGGAGCAAGAGCACGACGACGGCGGCGGTGGCGGCGGCAGAGATGGGAAAGGCATCTACTGCGAGCTCGGAACGAAATCCGACCGACAGCGGCGGCCTACAGTCATCGACATCCTCGGGAGCGGCGTCCAATACTTCCGTGTAGTAGTTCTTCTAGGCAGCTTGTAGTGAGCGATGTCGTCATCCTCGATGTAGCGGAGTAGTGGTTGCTATTGTCCTGTTTGTGATGGCGGCTGTTAAGCTTAGAAGCTTGTCATGTAATCAACAAAAGGATGGACAGGAGCATGGGCTTTAGGAGAACGACGCGGAGGGGAGGGGGATGGCGGTGGCGGCGGCGGCGGGCCAGGGAGGGGATAACAAGATGAGCGAGGAGAGAGAACAAAGACCGCCAAACTCTGTGAGACCATCTGTCACATTCAATTTGGCTCAAAGTCCGTGCCGCTCGATCGTTTGCCTTCGTTCGCCTACACAGAGGTGTCTCGCTGACTTTATCCTTTTCATCGGCCCCGAGTCTTCAAACTGTTGCTATGATCAACGACGGCTGCCTCTTGTTTTCATAGAGTTTGTCCTGACTTCACTGATGATGGCGAGCTCGTATGCATGTTTAGCGCGTCTGGTATGATCTCGACAATGGCAGGCAGGCAGCCGCAGCAGCGGCAGAATCACCATCGACAACGAGAGCACCGAGGAAGGATGTAATTCATCAGAAACGCCCTGAATACAGAGCTCACCCCTGAATTTCCATCTGGAACGAGAATATTGCTCCTTGGAACTCCCCGGCTTCTTTGTTCGTCGTTGACACATCTCGATGCGTCACTATCTCGACGAAGTGTATTGACCGGCGCCTCCTGACGCGACGACTCCTTGTCTCATTGTCTCGGGGCTCTGAGCATCCTTTTCACGGACGGCAGACAGGAGCACCAGAGCGAAGGAGGAGATATTCGAAATCACACAAAGTGATCGAGTGACAGCACTCACGGACGGGCCCACGCCACGGCTCCTGCTGCATCCCGATCGGCGTGGCGGGCGGAGGTCGCAGCATCGATTCGTCATTTACGCTGCGCTCACCGAGCTCTAAGCGCCAGCTCAAGTGAGAAACGTCTTTCGCGAGGATTTTCAATCGCTGTCGTAACAACACGAAGCGGGACCAAGTGGAAACGAGTGTCATTTGGCAGAGAGTAGCGCTCAGCAGCGGAAGCTTCAGAAGCGACTTATGAGATTAGCAAGCCGCCCCCATGTCTGTCTTCGCCGGTCTGACAGTCGGACCGTCGGCTCGGCATTGTTTATCTTCCACCACCACCACCTCCTCCGCTTGCTTGCCGACTCTCTTCTTAGTCAAGTGTTTCGACTCTCTACTGCTACTCAGTCAGTCAGTCTGCCTGCCTGAAGGGTTTGTTCTGCTTATCTGGTCGCCAGTGAGGGACCGCTCGCTTGTGCTTGCATATCCTCCGAATATTCCCTCTACGTGCGATATATTATTCGATTGATACGGACATGGGAGTCCGTACTCCAGATCGTCATCAGACGCAAATAGGCGCAACGTGGGGCATCAGAAGAGCAGCGAGAGCGGAGGAATCGACTTCAGTCTTCCATTCAACGGGAGAAATCCAGCCGGCTAAGCCGGAGTCGTCGACGCCACTTGACATCATGCCTTAAACAAGTCCTCTTTGACCCACTTGAGCGAAGAACATCTTGAAACCACGACGACGACCACTACATACGACTCGGCTTCTCACGGTGACGGCTCTTCCCATTTGACACTCGTCGTGCCTCCGCTCCGGACTGGGCAGCAGAACACGAGCGAAATCTTCACAGCATCGACGAATTTCTGAGCTCTACGAATTCCATAATTGGTTCGGGCCGAGAGGTTCATCGGTCGGCCGGCGACGGCACGGTGCAATGTCGAGAACTCACTCGGATGAGGGCGTCCGCTCAAGACCCTCACGGGTGGTCTTCGATTCCTTGCCAAGTCGCTTCGTGAAGTCGAGTCGCCAGAGGTGATCACCGACCGTACCGTCATTACAATTTGCTCTTTAACATTCGATGAGCTCGCCGCCGTCGCTATCAAATGACTCTATTGGCCGTCCACATCGTCGTCTCGAGGGCCCGGTCTTCTGTGCTTGCTTGCTTGCTTGCTTACTCGCTCGCTCGTTGGCTCGTATCTCGGCTCTGCGATCGCAATTAGATCGCAATACGTTTCACTGGTGCCCATCCTCCCTCACAACCAATACCGCTGCGTGATATCCCGCGAGCAATCGCGGACATTGCGAAAGCAAACAGAGGAAAAATATCCGAGTCGATCCTACGGGGCGTTGTGATCTCAATCGTGCTCGTAACGGCGATCTGTTTCATCTTCCTTGAATGGTCGGCGGCAAATCAAACACGAGCGAATAATTTGGAGCTATCGAATTTAGGAGCCGATTCCATTGGCACGATCGGTTCGTGTTCGCGAACACCGTCCATCATTTTCGTCTTTGACGAATGTCGGAACAATGAGTGGTACGTGGAAGCTTCAACTAGTTGGTAGAGATCGAATCTATCCATAGGAAATTAGCGGAAAATATTCGAGCCCTCCTAAATGTCACAAAATTGAATTCGGACGGCGGGTACATCCGAGTAGATGGGCATTTGCTTCATTTCGGGATGTGGCACTCCGGAAGAATGCCCGTCGTTCGACTGCGGCGCGACGACGTTTTAATCTCCACCGAATGTGACGGACCGTAAGGCTGCTAATGGAAGAGGCGGCCGCCGTATATGCACAAGAGCATAATATTTTATTCTGCCGGCACGGTAAGTCACCCGGCCTGCCTGCCTGCCGTCTACCAGCCGCTTTCCCGTCGGATGTCGACAGAGCTCTGACTGCTTCTATCACACTCTGATGAACTCGCATTATTATCTGTTGACAAAAGCCGCTGAGAGAAAGTTGACTGAAAATTATCTGCTCCGAACCGACAGCGGTGCACTATCACAGAGGTGGTGGTTGCCGTTGTCTTCGTTGTCAAGCTCGTTTTTATCATCGCGGTCCGCTCGCCAAGCGGCGACAATGAAGTCACGAGCGGGAAAAAACGAACGGTCGCAAAAATGAGATGAACCGGGTCAACTCGAGACATTGTCAGTTAACGTGATGCTCGGACTTTCCCGAGTCGTCTTCATTTTTCCGCGACAAGACCACGCAACTCGCTGAGACCGGAGCCGAACATGATGATCCAGAGGAGGACTGATTGGTCCAGAAACGGAACCGTTCCGTCGACTCGAATTGTGACCATACGGTGGCTCGTTGCTGCTGCCGTTGTCGTCCTTAAGGCACATGTTCTGTCGTGATCGTGCTCTCGGAGCGTGGCATACTCAGAGCCGGCGATATTTTTAAACATCTTTCCTTCTTTTTTCCCGAAGCCCTGTCAGAGAGAGAAACGGGCGTCTAATCAAGAATTTCTACTCCAGAATGGAGAAGCCAGCCGTTGTAAGACGCTCGCGCTTCGAGTCCCAGCACGGACTCTCCAACAGTTCGATCATCTGTTTTACAAGTCCGTTCCGCGCGCTTGATTTTCCTTCTCGACTTCTTTGCTGGGGGGGAAAGGGAGGAGGAACAGGCTGGAAGAGCACCAGCAGCGGGCCGACGGCGGCGACGGCGGCAAGAACAGCTGTACCGGGACCGAACACGACGGATCACGGGGCCTCAAATGGGACCCGAGCAGGTGTGATCAAGTATGATCAGAAAGTTCCCGTCTCACTCCCTCGGCGGAGCTCCCTGCACGACAGCACGTAAGCGTTGAATATCCAGACTCGCTTTAAGCCGGAGCAGTGTGTAGACCGAGCGCTCCCAACGTGCACATTCAAAGCGTTCCGGTGCACTTGAAGCTTCCCTGCTCGGGGCAACAGCTCCCTCAGGCCTTCGTTCGCTCGGGCCCGGAAGGGCTAAGGTCTCAAGGTGTGAGAGCGAATGAGTGCATGCGTGCGAGTCAATGAAACGGGAGAAGTGTCTGAATGGGGTCTATTTTTACAATTCAGGCAGCAGCAGGAGGAGGAGGACCGCCAAGACCACCACCGCTTGGCCATTCTAACTTCACTCCGAAAAACAAACTAGGATCGTGTGTACCGCTCGAATCCACCGCTGGCCCTTCCTGCGCGGGCCCACACCGGGAACTCGGATGGGGCTCGTGACGCACGGCACGCCACATGCCTCTGTCGACTCACATTTCCTCGGGCCCTCGCCGCCGGTGGGCACGCCGCCGCTCGAGTCAAATGAATGATTTTCGAGAACATCCGGTTATAACTCCGCAGAGCAATGGACTCGGGCAGTGTCTCGACGAGAACAGGAAGGTACGATGCACGCTGTTGACTCAAACCCAGTGACTTGTGCGGGGAGCAGGGACAAAATATCAGTTCGAGGAGAGGAAATCGCGTACGATACGTAGCCGGGCCCGACATGCATTAGAGCTGTCGACATCCAGGACGTCGATGGCTTTGCTCGCTCGCGTCCGCCGCCGCCGCCATCATCATCGTTGTCTGTAACTCAGCCTTACTCGGAGCACACGGAAACACTCGACGTCCTTCGTCGTGGATTAGGCGATTATTTATGCTTCCTGCCATGGTTGCAGCGATAGCAATGACGACGTCCTCTAAGATTCCAAGGCGCATCTCTTTCTGCCGTCATAGAGTTGTCGTCGGGCCGCCATCGAAGACATGTTATGCCGATGCAGAACATGTCTTCCTCGCCTGGTGCGTTCGTCTATTTGTGTACATGTTCGAATCCTCGTGAGGCGGCTTTTGATTGACACCTTCTCTCGGGGAATCTGGCACGCGAGCGAACGAACGAACGAACGAACTCGAATCCGACCCATATCTCCCCGGGCGCCGTGAGATCTCCGATGGAGAATCCACCTGATCCCCAGCGAGACGTCCGACCTGAAGGCTTGATTTTCGCCCGGACGATAAATGTCATCCGATATTGGAAGCTCATTCCAGCTCATGCGGCCCGATGGATGAACAGAGCGAGATTTCCAAAGGGAATCGTGATGAGCTATCGCCGGCTGCGGTGCTCATGGCCAGATCCGGAGGCTCGCAGGAGTAATGACAGTATGAAATCAAGGGTGCATCGATCAATATTAAGGTTCGGCAGGATATTAGCTCGCCGCCGACGATATCAACCGACTGAGTTCGTCCTTCCTCTTCGACTTGTTCGTCTTAGACGTCGGTCAACAGTGGGTTTAATATCTTTGATCCTTCGCCCGACTGCTGATATGTAGAGATTACTATTCGCTCCCGCCCCTTTCCCCCCTTCGTCCGTGTATGTAGGATCGTCGCCGCGCGCTTACACAAACAAGACAGTATAGTGGTCATCCAGTTTTCCTTTCCATGCGCGAGTTCATCAGATATCGTCTACTCTCGCAGAAGCTTCTACGTCGACAGACGGAATCCGTCGGGGAACGGGCTCCAGCTTAGTCGGGAACCAGAAATCTACGCGAGGACTCACCTTATAAGTTTGACGACCGTGCTGGACACCGATCCATTTCAGGTGCCATCACTGGAAGGGGGAAAAAGACGGAATATTAAGTCTATGTTCGTTCAATGAAAATCGCTGAGCTAATGACTACGGGGTCTCGGAAGGCTGCTCTCGCTCGCCGGCTCGGTTTTTGGCGCGGAGTCTTCCCGAACATAGGCGTATGCATGTAGAGGAGCGGAGTTGGCGTCTGTGCTTGAAATGGAATCGGGCACGACAGACAAACCTGCTCGTCTACCTCCCGGGCTCTCGCTAACTCAACCACCCTCATACATCGGATGCTCTCGAGAACTCTTTCCTGGATCCTCGCACTCCATCCTCTCACGGAGGCTCTTTGTTCCTCCTTGCAACATACAAACAAAACGAGGAGGAAGATCCTCTATGCAACAAAGTTGTTGCGTTAATGGACTCTGCTGCTCGCTTAGCTCGCTCGCTCGCCGGCCCGGCCGACCGCCCGCTCGCTCGTATGTCGGTGCGCTTTGTTTCTAGCCTCGCTCCCTCTCGCTCTGAGTCGAATTGAGAGGCTTGGGAGCTACAATGTAGCATTCCAGACGCTCGGGAGACAAAGACGAAACGAGAAAACAGATCCACACCGCGGACCCTTGCGGAATTCCCAACGTCGTGCTTCCGCGGCAAAAACTCGTTCAGCTTCTCGGAAACGCGCGGTGTGTTTTGCCCAACACCAACTAGAATTGGCTACTGCCGACTCCGACGAGTACCGAAACCACTACGACGACCCACGTCGTCGCCCAAACCACCTCTACGACTTTGTCCGTCGGCGTCCAGAGCGAAGTTGCAGGCTTTCTCGGATGCCTGCTCGCTCTATGGCGCCACTCCACGCGCGAAAGCCGAAGTCACATACGAAAGAAAACGCGTTAGCCTACTCCGAGGAGAAGGAACAAAGCGGAGCATTGCGAGACCGCGCAAAGGGCAGAATGAGCGAGCTCGCCTCTTACTTCCAACACTGGAGGAAAGACGCAGACTGGGAAATGGCAATGAGCGTCTCATTAAATTTAAAAGCCACCAACTATTCCACTGATGATCGTTCAGTTCCCCTTTTCTAATGCTCCTTTTCCTCATCCATGGCTGCAACTCTCCCAAGGAGACTCCGAGTGAGACTCCGAGGGAGACTCCGAGGGAAACTCCGAGGGAGATTCCGAAGGAGACTTCCTTGTCCTTCTCGTCGCCTTCCCCGTCGAACTCGATGTGCTTGTCCGTCTGTCCGGGTCGCTCCAGGACGCTGAAAGCGCCCCGGGCTCCGCGTCGAAAAGCTACGAGATTCTCAAAGGCTTCATCAACGCGCACGAAACGGCTCACTCCGTTCTCCCAACGAGAGCAGAGTTTGCATTACGCGCAACCATCCCGCCCCCTGCCCGATCCCTGTTTGCTACCGAGACCCATCCCTTGAATCCCCGCTTTAGAGCCTTAGCGTTCGCAACGTTCATTCAATCTGGGAAGAGCTTTATAATGAAAGTCGATGACGACGGCATCGCCTGCTCCTCGACAGCATCAACCCGAACGGGAGCTAAATCAATCGAGTTCCTTCAAAGAAAAGGGCTCGCAAACGTGCGACCGCATCGAGACGAGCCGGATACTCTCTCTAAGGCAACGAGGAAGACGATCGCTGATAAATAGAGTTGGCCCGCCGCAGCCATTCCCACCGCCGGCACATTGTTTTTCGGCTCGTTGAACTCTGCTCGTGGCGTTCAGAGTGTTCCTCCGTAAGCCGATCGCCGTCTCCTTTAATCGCCGATGCTCCGCCACATACGCTATCAAATTGCGTAACTGGATTATGGACGTGATGTACGGGCAGTCTACTAAATTTCCGCGAGGGAAGTTCCGAGTAGTTCCTCTCCCAAACATGCCCTCGGGTGACCCGATGGTCCGCGACCCCATATTGCTATTGGATGCGTCCGTGGACGCTCTTCGCGAGCTCTCCACCCTCAATCAATCCGCGGGCGGCGGTCTACTCAGGCAACTCAGGAGTCCATCCTCGCGAGGATAGGACGGGTCGTCGATGAGGCTCAATCGGATGAGATTTACGAATTTGATTCGGAGGAAATCGCGGAGCGCCCATTACGAGACATGTGCGATGTGCGAAGCTCGATAGTTCAACCTCACACATCTCCTAGCGGATCTTACGGGATGGGCACGTTCCATTAATCTGAGGGACGACAGTGTCACTGATCGAGGGAATGCCTGGAGGCGTTTTCTGCCGACATTCTCTCGGCTCTCTTCAAAATCGTGTTCGTGCATTCGCCTGGCGGGAAACAGCGAGCAGAACTTCCCCATGCCCGAGCGGACAGCTCAGAACATGACGAAACATGCGCACGTCAATTCCAACGCCATGGGAGAGACCGCCGTAAAGAACAGCAGACCGAGAAAACGTGATACGTAGCGGCAGGTCACAGGAACACAGCCAGAGTCATACTGTGTCCTTAGCAAGAGCGACCGACGAGCTGGCTGACGAACAACGGCTTAAGAAGCTCCCCCGGCAGACTCTCGCCCTACGACCGACAGCCAGCTTACTGCCTGCCTGCCTGACGTCGAAGGAGGCCCGTTCACTCAGTCGCTAGTCACTTAACTCCACTTAGGATAATGCGAACCCGCACGCTAGAACCTGTGGTCACATCCAGTGACACTACATGCCATAATTATATCAACAGCCTTTCAAAGACGCCCATGATAAAAAAGAAACCTTTCGCATATCGTAACGCCTTGCTCTCATCGCGGCGCCGGCGTACCCGCAGCGTTGCACTTGAGCCTTAGCCGTCTCGGACGACCCGCTCCGAATAAGATCCCCGACACCGAACGCGGATCCGCCGAGGACACGGCGCCTGAGCCACCAGACTTACTTAGGTCGAGACGGGAAGCGTTAGCCAACTCAAATCGGAAAACGTCCCGTTCATGTAGCGCGCCGAATTTTCTGCCCTTTCCGCCTTCTCGTTTCGTTTTTTTGCAGATCTTGATACGAAGGGGAAAATATTGCAGATTCTCCATCCGTCCATTCGAGAAACAGAATAGAGGAAACCCTAAGTGGAAAACCCTCCCGAGAGAGAAAAAGAGACTACCATCAACCGGTCCGAGAGTCTCATCTCTGGAAAAATTAGATCCTGGTCGACATCGCCACATTCCAGCCTGCGGTGCGAGTTCGCCAGTCTGACCGAGTTGGTGACTGAGGGGGACTTGGAGTGTCTTGTTCGACTTTCTTGTAAAACAAAAGAATGCTGAGAAGGTCCAACCAGCGCCGTATCCCGGAGAAAGGAGATGCCACTCCGGAAGGAAGGAAACCAAACGGAATTAGGCAGCCGAAATAAAAAAGCTCTCCGAACCGCAACGCGCAACATGATCCACCCTCACTTCGCGTCGTGAGACAAACGCTTCCTATACACATCGTTCCGAGCGGAGCGATCGGATTGCAAAACTCACTCTGTCGTTTCCATAGAGCCACGAGACCGAATTCACTTTCCCATCTCGGTTTCACCCTAGACGAACATTTCCGGATCTCGACACAAAGATGCCCGGACAAGGGACGAATTTCTCGGCCAGTATCGACGCACAAGAGGGTCCCTTCATTTTCCGGCCGCTCCAGCGATCATTTCTCCCACGTCAACAATTTCTCTTCACGATGCGATGGCGGAGCGACGGTAATCGGAACGACCGTCTCGGCGACTCGGGAAAAATCAGGTCAAAAACACACAAGGTGCTCATTGTCAACTTGACACAACTTTCACCTCTTAGCCGTTCCGTTCGGATCCACCGCCATGAACGGCACGGCGTGATCGTTTCTGGACGGATAATCGCGACATTCTGAGTCATGTATGAGGGTCCCACAATAGCCGGAGCACCAGGCGCCAAAGCCGCCGCGGAAGCGAGACGACATGTTCCTTCCTTCCTGACACGATCTGTCGACCGATGTGCAAGGGGCCCCCACCACACGGGAGACCTTCGACAGCACAGTGATTCGTTTTGAATTTTTTGGGGGTATCCGTGGTGTTTAGCGTGAAATTATCGAATGATGTTCCGTCCAATAAAGACGTCTATAACCCAACCCCCATCGATGGGCCTCGATCGGCGTGCGGCCAGCGCGGGCCACCCAGGATCCGTCGACGCAATCCCGTCAAGTCCCGAACGGACGAGCAGACAGACGAAGTCCTTGGATTGTGTTGTACATCAAAGAGCGCTCCCTGGGAGGTCCGCATACTTCTCCTTCGAAATCATCGAAGGCCCACAGGCTCGTCGACGGTTTCTACGGCGGCAGCGACGGCGTTCGACACCGGATCCCTCATCAAAACGGCTTGGCAACACAGGCCGAGCGGGCGAGCGAGCGAGCGACAGACAGACAGATTGACGAACTCCCGGATCGAGACGCGGGCCATTTTCACCAGTGGTCGTCGTCCGTCCATCTAATAACTCTATCATTCGCAATGCAGTTTGAAGCTGCCGCCGAAGAGCTCGCCTTCACAGTGTTATTGTTTCAGCGACGATTGATCGTCGTCGATTCACAAACGCACACTTATCCATGCCCGACCGTCTGATTGATTATGACGACGAGTCAGTCTTCAGGAAACGAGCTTTCCGGACCATCGAGACGCACTTGGGCAGCGGCCACAGAACGGTCGTGTTTTGAATACGGAACACGAGGAGGGCATCCTCGAGAGCGTCACAGGGAGTATGTATGCACTTGGTCGTCGTCGAAGTCCAACGGCCAATGAGCAACTTGAGGAGCGCAGTCGACGGAAAACGATCGGCCCAACGACCGTCATCTGGATTATTGAAAGAAGCGCGGAGCGGAATGGAAAAAAAATTATCAATGATGCTCGGCCGGACAAGAGAGCCGTCACCCCGCTTCGATGATAGCGAACAACACTGATGAATTGAGAGTGATTCCACTCGCGCCGGGTCCGAATCCCAATCGCGGTCCTGGTACGATTAAGCCGCGATTTCGATATGGGAACTTCTTCCTCTCCCGCTTCGCAAACACTGAAACGCACACAAGAACTCGCACGACCGGACCGCCAGCCGTCAGATTGACCGAGCGAATTCCCTCCTCAGACTTAGCGGAGGAGATCGCGACATCGAGATATAATCGTATCGGCGTTAATTATAATTAGAATAATAAAACGCGTTGATCATGATGTTATCATTACAGTCGCGATTTGGGTAGTTCCGCTAGTTCGTTATTTGAGCCACCCGCTCCCGACGACAACGGCTGCAAAAGCAGCAGAAGAAGGAGACGCCGACCGGCACGATGACAAATGCTAGCGAATTCGTGGCTACCGAAATTACATCAATCAACAATCGAGCGGCCGGATGAATCTCTTCATCAGAGTCAATCAAGTTTCTCGATCGAGCTCTCATGAAAAAGAGATTAGTAAACAGAATACGTATCAGTCACAGCGGCGGCGGCGATGCCGGCCACGGTGGCGGGAGCAACTTCGCGGGACCAATTAGAGCGACAGATAAGAGTTATTGCTTTCGTTATTGGCATTGCTTTTAAAGGCTAAATTTGGAAAGGCGAAATGATGATTCTCTGTCCCCGCCAGCTCCTAGTGGCCGTCTCGCTTCCTCTGCCCAGCGTCATGCAGACCAGCCACTGCCGCCGCTGTTGCCACCACCGACGTCGTCGTCATCGTCGATTTCGTCCCTCACTCGGAGCCAGATCGTGAGCGAATTACGTCAGCGAATTGGAGAAATTGTTGCAAAAATCTGATGATTCATTGAAACTCATCAGTCTGAGAATTCTTCCGTTCGTCCGGTCGTTCGTTTTCCCGCCCGCCCGGTTACCCGCCCGCTGATGCTCCGTAGACAGAGCAACAATTTCGAAGAAGAAGGAGCGTGAGCTCCCAGGGCCGAGCGAACGTTCCGACAGCAAGGATGAATATTTACATTTTTTGCTTGATCACTCGATTGCTCGGACTAGAACACCTTTTCTCGTCTGGATTCGCTCCGAGTTCCGCTTGAGCGAAGTGGGGATATCATTCGTGGATTAAGGTCGCTCATTACTACCGCAGATATGATTTTGAAACCTTGAGTGATTTTTCGACACCTCTTGGTGATATAGCGAAGCATTGGCGCTATGGACGTGAGAATTACATCTCGTTCCCCGTCCCAATCGGTGAACTTGGAAATTCCGGCTGGGAAACCCGAGTCCATAAACCCGCATCAAGCTCTTCGAAGCTCGGTAGTTCCAAAGTCGGACTTTCACAACGAGAAGAAACAAACTCTCTCGAATTCCCCATCGAGACCAGGCATCCGTCGTTCCGCCGTGGTACTGTGAAACACGAAGCTCGCATCAGAATCCTTACACTTCGCCGACGATCTTAGCTCGAACCGGATCAACGCCCGCCAACACGCACGCGAGAGCCGCGGGGGACGGACTCGATCTTCAACTTCGAGTTTCGAAGAGACACCACAAGTGCGCTCAAATTTCGATACCGCTCCGATGACCGATGGAAATCCACAGTCGGATGCAGAAACTCGAGGAGCGAATCACGAAACCCTGGAATCACGACAGCAAATCATACCGAGGAGCAAGGCACTATCGTTTTCAAAAATCTTTCTCACGTTCCCTGTCGAGTTATGCCGGAGACTCATATCATAGATATACGCGGATAATCATTCGAAATATTTTGCATTTGTTCCTTGTATGAACGGCCAACCGAGACGGGTAAACACACGCACGGAGTCGTACGAGGGGAGAATTTGTCATTTTTTTCTACAAACATTACTCTGATTTTTGTTTTCTTTTTCATCTCGAGCGACGCTGCGTCTGACTTTCCGGCCAGAAAAACAGACAAAACAAGAGGGACCATCATGAATCACCGTCGGAATAAAATCGCGCCCAGTACCGTGAAACGAAACGGACAAATATCTTCTCATACGGATCACAACGAGCGTCGCTCCGTGTACCAATAAGTCGGCTGTCGCTTCTACTTCAGACCGTAAATTCGGGCGCCGTTAAGGTCTCGTTCGAGAGGGGAAATGTCGGCGAGCGAGTTTGTTCGCCACACTTTCTCGAGTCTGGACGCTGAAGAAATAAATAGGTGCAAATCTCGGCTCACTGGTCAGTCAGAGTTCGAGCGTCAGGCAAGTGTGGAAACGAAGTCCATTGTGAGCGAGTTCGCTTCGGGTCGTGGGCTGGCTGCGCGGGCATTTCATGTTTTCTTCTCGACGGCCGATCGACCGCTCGGCCCCATAGTTTGGGTGGGGATGTTAGCGGACGTCGCCTGCCTGCCTGTTCGGTTTGTTCACAATTTCTCTCTTTGGACGCTTGCATCAATCCCGTCATTCGCTAGCTCGCTCTCTCACTCACTCGCTCTCTCACTCACTCGCTCACTCGCCCGCTCGCTCAATGACTCGAAACCCGGTTCGCATACCAGGAACCGACCCCTAGGCTAGGTTTTGTGTTCGACTCGGTTTTCTTTCTTTTCGGCTAGCCCAGGTTCTGGTTACCTGGTGACATGTGCTCTTTCAGTGGGTTTCTAACAAGCACGACAAGCTTAATCCCAGCGTTCATGCGTAACCCCTGTCGAAGCTCTGTCCTGAATTTCGAATGCAAATTTACCTCTTCGAGTATCCGGGGATACAACGATGCGGGGCTCGAATCGTCTCGCAATGCGATGCGGTAAACTCAGGAAAGCCGATCGTCAGCAGAAATCCGCGCCGGATGCAACCGAGAGCTACCCGTTCGCTAATGATATTACGTGCCGTCCGGTCGAAGGGTCGAGACGAATGCACGCAAAAATCAGTTCGTTAGTGCGGAATGAGCAGCATGTGTACGCAATGGATGCAGCTCGAAGAAGTTTGAACGAGCTCGAAACTCCATGACAGGTGGCCTCCATAAATGCATCAGTCTCAAGATGTTGACCAACACTACATACAAGCTCGACTCGACGTCGAGAGCCCGAGTTCCCATGGAATCCGCTTCAGGCATTTCAGCGTTTTCAGATCACGAAAAATCGAATCCAATCCGAAGGAGGGACGCATGTCTTTTTTTCTTCAAAAGCATCCTGCGACCTGATAGCTAGCGTCTAATACGACTGTTGTGTTCTCTTCTGCTAGGGTGGTGGTGTTGGCGGCGGCAGCAGCAGCAGCAGCAGTGATGCTAGTAGTAGCTTCCTTGGTCGGTAGGGCCTCAATCCCGAGGGGCCGGTCGAAGAAAGTCTTCGGACTAATTGTGTATCTACCGCCAAGCGGAAAATTCGACGTTGCCGTATTGCTTATGAAGAGCTGAGTTTAGGCTAAGTATCTTTGAGTCAACAACTCTCGGGGGCAAACGTTCGGATACGCGTCTAGACGCGTCTGAGGAAAATGCCTGGCGAGTGAGCACCTAGGTAGACACCTCTCGATTGCCGCCGCAGTGTCGCATATTTTTCCACAAATGAAGCGACAGATCGTCGCATCGATCGCCATTATTTCGCCACCAATATCGCCGCCGCCCGCCACCGTTTAAGGCTCGATTGGTACCATCAGCATCGGAATCACCATCGATACCGCAAACGTAATCGATCCTGAAGATAAACTCTCGCTCATCTCAAACTCAGTGATTCGAGCTTTTCGGATGAATAACGAGCGACGTTTTCCTCGAGTCGGCAATCCGATTTTTTTTCGGCTCGCTTATCGAATCAGAGCGAGATGTGAGCGAGCACTCAGCAACCACCGGCTCACCCTCTCGTATACGATGGGGAGAGCTGAGAGACCGGTAGCTAGAAGTTTACGAAGAAATTGGTCGCACTGATACGTGAACTATTATGTAATACGTCACAAGCACGAACAGCTGTTCGTTTAGCTCTCGGTCGAGTTTTATTGCAGACGGGTAGCCCCAAGCGTCGGAGTTGTTGATAATACGCAGCTTCTATCTTATCCGGTGTGGCTATGGGAATTCGGAGGTGTCAAGAGAAGAGAGAGAGAAACGCTGCGCCGTATCTTAATTATTTTCTCCAGGTTTTCCGCGGGTTGAGTGACTGAGCGATTCGGTGACTGACTTACTGACGAACTGGCTGAGAAGAAGAAGAGCAACACAGAAATCGTCCCGACCGACGCTCACAGACTCCTTTCGGCACGGCTGTCACTCATTTTCAGTCAAGTTTGCGCCCGGCGATGATCAAGTATTAATCCTGGTGACGGCACTGGCAGCAGCACCAACAACAATTGTTGTGTGGGAAAAGCAAGGGTATCCTTTTTACTCTTCAAGCGATATGGACCTATAAGCAGCTTCAAGGAAATCTCAGCCAGCGGACAAAATGCTCGTGGCGTTCACGAGTTTCGTCGAGCCGAGGGGAAGCGAATGAAATTCAAGCAGTACGACAGCTTAATTATGAACAAGTAATTTCCGTGCGAAGCCAGAGTGAGAAATTCCCGTCCATCGTCTCTAAAAAGCCCGGGTAGCTTGTTCAGCCACGTGCTATTGAAAGAATTCGCATATTTTGGCTCTTTAGCCTTCGGCCATCGATTCCAGACAAGCCGAAAGTCTTCGCAAGCTTGTCCGGCGGTATTCAAGCGAATAACGTGAGGGCGAATCACGCCGGGCCGCACTGACCTCCGACGGGTTTCAGTTAGCTTGCGTGGTTAGGTTCATTGAGTGAGCGCGTGCTACGTCTGTTCGAAGTTATTTCTTCTGTTTCATGGGCTCGTACGGGCTTTGTGAGAGAGCCTTCACAAATCTAATAAAGATTCACCGAGAAAAATGAACAGAAAAAAAGCCCTCAAATTTACGCTTTCCCGCCGGTCTAATCTTCGAGGCGGTCGCTGGCTCACTCGCTCTCTGCCTGACTGCTTGTCGGGGACGTTCGAAACAGCGACGAGAAGTATAACAACAAACTGTCTAACAGATGGCATACGAGCAACGAGTACCAACGACACCGACAACGAAGAAGAAGAGGACGACGTCAGCGACGAGCTACGGTCCCTCAATTAGAGCTCGACTCTCGTACGCCACGCCGCTGTCGACTTGTCTCTCGTGGAGAAAGTTTTGACAAAATTAGGACAAATTTTAAGTGACAAAGGAATGGAAACGAGCTTCGCTCCTACGCACAAGCGGGTAACAACGCTTTACGAGGAATGTGCGGCCGCGTAGCAGGATGGTTGACTCACGGCCTGTCGGTCGGTCGGGCACTCGAACGACCGACCGGCCCGTTGTCTAGGATGGCAGGGGCTGGGAGTGTCTAGACCTCACGGAAGCGAAGCCGAGACGCGCGGAAGTCACCGCGGCCTAAGCTCGATGACGTTCATATGAACGAATGGAAGATAATGAGACACGTTCACAGCGATTCTCCCCATCGTCCTCCTTCTTCCTCCTCCTCGATTCTCCCCATCGTCCTCCTTCTTCCTCCTCCTCGATTCTACCCTCTTCACCTTCCGAGTAGTCGTCAGCGAGCCGGCCGCGCCACCTCCACATACATATTCCTTGTATCGTTCGCACTTTGAGAATAATTTCACAAGCCTACGTTCCTATGCTGCGTGAGTGCATGCATGCATGCCTGCATACCCCACCTCCCACTCTTCAAAGAGATACTATCTCGCCGATAAACCTAGTCCGATGCTTATCCCTCTTGAAATTCTCAAGTTCCTTGCATCCCATCACAGTCGCACCTACTCCTAGGTGCTGCTCTTCACGAGGGCTGCATGAGCGACCGCGGCGCTCGCGCCCCGCGGAATCATCCCTCCCAGCTCCCCCTCGCAAGTGGTCAAGGCAGCGAGGAATTTGAGCATATTCCTCGAAGCTGACGCTTGTGATGGCGATGATGTGGACGGCGCTACATTGGGAGCCCTCATAATCTCAGTAGTGGGTCCATATAACGGCATCGCATTGACTGAATGCCTGATTTATTTATTTTTTCTGACGGTCCCCTCCGACAATAGCGGCTCGGGCACATCATGAAGTAATGGGATGGATGCTCTTAAATCGAACAAGCAAGCCACCGAACGCTGTGCCGGCGCCGTGGCAACAATCAACGCAAGAATCAAAGCCCTTCGCGGCGGTCGCGTGAGAAACGTGTCAAAAAGCGGCGAGCGATCTTGAAAAAAAGCTCGCCAATCCGACTACTGCTCGAAGCGTCTACCCAGCCTCGCAAACGAACCGGCTCCGTTCTGGTCGAGGGGAAAAACAAGTTCCCAGGAAACATATATCTATACTTTTCGAGCTTGTTGTTCGACGGCAAACGTAAGTAAGAAGCAGGGAAAAACTTTATTCGAAAGAGCTCCTTCCATTCCAAACGTTTGATCGGCGGGTCAGACAAACGGAACAGAGCGGAATAGCCGCCCCCTCTTTGGCGAAGCGAAGCTGGTCAACGTTTGCTCACGTTTTCTCGGTCCTCGACGTCGTTCGCTGTTTTTGATCATCGACCGCCGGTTCTTGTGCGCGTTCGGCCGGTAATCAACGATCGGGAACAATTATACACGGCCGCTCATTGTCACATCTGTCTGACCTATTGCCACGATAGCGGAAGAATACCAGGCAAGAGAATCAGATCTGATGTCAAGCAAGGGATCGCATCAGTCTCTAGCGAGTTTTTCGAAGCGTATGACATCGGAATAGACGCTCTTCCCAAGGTTTCTTCGTTCCCACATCACCGAAAGAGCTGATCATATTCATGGAACGCTCTCCAATACGCGATGACGGATCGTGGATCGAGCGGGATCAGAACTTCAATCTTCAGCAATCTCGATCGCAACCGGCGACGCAACGGTTCTAGAGGAGTTCCAGTTCAGCTCATCCAGCCTAATTTACATTCGATTGGGGGTTGTTCTTTGCTCTGCATATAATCGAATTCTGGCATCACTCCGAATCAACAGCGAGGATCTCATATTCATCGAGCCGGGTCGGCTTAACAGACGCAGCCCACCGAAGACTCAGCGAGCTCATTGTTGTCACAACTCCCGAAGCAAGAATCAGATCGCAAACGTATCGACTATTAGGGCGTAGAGCAACGTTGTACACGGAAAGGCGCTCGACCGTGTGAGAAATGGATTTGCGATCGATAATTCCGTCGAGGTTCGAATGGACTCTCTCCCTTGGAGACCGCGACCCAGGAAGCGAGCCGATACTCGAACCGAAAATGGCCATACGATTTTGCGGGGACTATGATTATGATTACCGGAGTGCAATAGCGGCCGACGTCGACCGACAGTGCTGCGTTGGAAAACCAGAGATTAAGTCAATCGGAAGCCATATGAAGCGGCCCTCTCCGAGATGTATCAGTTTACGCTTCCTTGCATTCGCAGGTACGGTGTATCGATCGAAAGGCGCATCACTTGAACGGAACGCTAGCGCTGGCGAGGTAGCAGCCGCATGATCTACCTACAACAGCATTTGCCACCGATGCACTTATCATCAATGCCATTAAAGCGAGGACTCCATCATCTAAATGGACATGCGAATGGATAATAAGAGCCCACATCCAGCCTGATGCACAAACAGGCTAACCGGCTCGATAACCACAAGGAACAACGTACCTATATTTAGAGTTTCCCATCGTTTCTGTATTCGATGCCAATCCATGAGGGTCGTTCAATTCATCGCCGCTGATCGTGTGTGTCGCAGCAGCCGACGTATTTTTGATAAGAATGAGGAGAGAAACAAACAAATTATGCGACGCATATCATTTTCAATGAGGGGTCGCTATCAAGATCGAAATCGCAAGAAAACTAATTCGATGCGAAGAGACGAGAGAGAGACAAGATTCCGAATGCCCTGAACGGAGACAGTGGCTCAGCCAGTCCATCGATAGAACATCTAAATTGGCCGTGGCTGCTCAGACGCTCACGCCAGAAACGCCGGGTCTCCTAACCCCTGTGTTGTTGTGAGATTTGTACCCAGCGCCTCCTCTGGCGTGCCGGACAGCTCGCTCGCTCACTCACTCGTTCCTCCAGCTCAGCTCCCTATCTACCTGGCTCTGAAGGCGGACAACTTGTTGGTTAGCGGAGCGACTGAATGCCGGTTCCCTATGCTGCTGCCGGGTGCCCCCGAAGATGGCGTCTTGAAGAAGCAGCGACAACATGGCGGCCCACATGTCTCGAGAGAGTCGTCTCCCGCCTAACTTCTGAGTTGTTTGCCACACGTGTTTTCACAGCGGAGGCAAATGAGCAAACAGGCTGAATGCTTAGACACTTGCATATGAACCGCATACAATGTTTGCCACCAACGCGTAGGGGAGGAAACAGACCCATTTACGCGATGTGGACGTGACCGCTATCCACCCCACTCGCTCGCTCGTCCCGGCCTTTCGGACCGGTCTACGGGAAATTCATGAGATCAAGTTCGAAATCCGCGAAAGTATTTCGGACGGCGGCTCTTTTCATCTCGAGGGAAAACGCTCACGATTTTCTGCGTTCCGAACCATGAATACACGGAGTCTCTTGCCACGGCAAACGACAGAAGCTAGGGCCACAAGGTCGATCAGTCCGTCAGGTCGCTTCAAGCAGTTAGAAGTTTGATGACAAGGACAGATCTTGACTTTGATGGGATCCATCCAGTCGGTAACATACGACGATACGACAAGTAGTCTTGCGGACCTTTTTCAGAATCGACTGAGGCATCCCATCAGATTATTGTGCCGGGGAATCCCCGCGCACGCGAAAGACCCCTTGAAAGCAGTTCAAATACGTGGAGCGATTCTAGTCGCATTATGTTCTCTGGCGTCCCCAGAATGCCCGAATGGAATATACGGATTCCCTTCGCAACAGTGAGCACATACAGCTCACGTTCATTATAAAAACAGGGAACACAAAAACAGAGGCCAAGAGGTGGAGGCAAAAAGTAAGGAGGAGTGCGGATACATCTTGCGCGGCAGCGCGGCCACTTCCATCAATAGTCGGCCAATGCGGGGATCTTCTGAAAATCGATCATCAATTGTCGTTGTTGGCGGCGCTCACGACGATCAGCAAACTTCACAAAATGAGCTCTCCCATTCGACAGTCGGTGAAACACTTTTGCCTCACGAACAATTGACGTTTCCCTCAGATGGCTTCTCTTGCGAGCATCCTGAACCCGCTCCTGATACGAAATGACGAAAAGACCTTTTTTTCCGTCCCACGAGGTTTCTTCAACTCGTTGGTTCCAGAGATTCCACCGATTGAGTGGCAATCTGATACTACGCTCCGAACGCGCCGTTCCAGATGGGTCGGTTCCGTAACCACTTGTTTCCGATTTCTCTAATATAAATAGGAAACTTTGCGGTTCCGTCGCTCCGGCGGAGGGCGACGCAGTCGAATAAACATTCTGAATAGCACGTGATTCGAAACGATCATAACAATTCTTCTAGCGCGTGTTGGCCCAAGAACTTCCACTTGCTTTATTTTCAGGGACGATACCGCGCTCAGACTGCGTCCGTTCGAGCGGCGGGAAAACAAACACATCCATCGATTGCTTTTTCCGTCGGCTACAAGTTTGCATCCAATATTCCCTCGAAAGCGTCCGAACACAAAGCCCTAACTCTTCAATCCTCGCCCGATCCCCCTTGGATTCCGACTTCTGCCGTTCCCGCAGATGAGGTTTTCCATGCACCCTATGGCGAACTCCTCCATTCGATTGTTTGCATCCGAGCGTATCGTATCTCTCTCCGGAAATTCCGTTAGTATACTTGCCCGATCCCCGAAGGGACGCGCTGCTCGAGCAATGTGTTTCCGCCAAAAAACATTTTCGGAAGCTCCGATGCCTCTCGAGATCGAAGTGTGACACGCTGACACTTCTTTTGGGAGATTCACATTTCCGCAACGTTTCAGACGGTGAGGCGGTGAGAAATCCTCTTCGCAGAGCGGATTGAGCAACGACTCAAACACTACTCTCTATCTCAGGAAGTTGTCCCAGAGGAAAGCTGTCAGAGCGACAGAAAAAGTCGACGGAGGAAGCTGACAGAAATTGATACCATTGACAAGGCAACATCCGCTGACGACCGAACGACAACAAACAGCAGTCATGATTGTAACCCTACAATTCAGATAGGCAACAAGTTCGCGCCTGTGCCATCCGCGCTGCTATGCGGAACCCAGCTCACTCGTTCGAAAACTTCTCTCCTCTGTCACTGTCCGCGCCGCGGATTCACCCCGGTCTACGTACCTTGTCATCTTGAGTCGTCTATCCTTTGAGCAGATTAGCAGAAGGGTAAGTCCAGTGAGACGTATCAAGGAGTTTATATTCAGCGAATCACTCGATTTTACTGTAGAATGCCGATATATCAGATCAGCTTATCCAAAGTGGAACTGCACCAACAAGTATCCGCGAACTGTTTCAGAACCGACGTGGATTGATTTTGCTATGCAAAAATCCTTGCCACTCACAATCACTATCGACGAAGGTGGCGAATCACTCGCGACGTCTCGGCACGCCCGAATAGCGCCGCCAAATCCTAGAATTTCACTTGGAAGAGAAAAACTCAGCACTGAAGTCAATACGGGCCTCCCGTTCAGAGGTAGGATAACAACTAAAGCATGCGTTCGGGTCTCGACTGGACGTTTCGTCCGCGAGGGGGCGCTTCGTGAAGACCGCCACCGGCGATGAGCCCCCGTAGCGCGACCTGGCGACTTACCCAGACACTACGGAGAAATTTGACGACAGTGTCAACAGAATTCTCATTCACACTGATTTAGGAAACATCTGCCATATATAGCGGCTCGCCGTCGGCCACGGTGGCATCCAGCCAATTATGAGAGCCTAGTCGAGAGCCCCGAGCCGACCCGCTTTGAGATGAACCGAAACATAATCAGCACAGCCGCCGCCTTGGTTGATGAATGAAGTAACCGCAAAGTCGAACCGGCCAAACCTCTCACAGATCACCATCGAGTTCGGATCACTCGGAAAGAGATAATCCGAGAGGGACATCCCTATTCAGTCGACGGAGGAGGAAACTTCCTCCAGATGATGACAAAAGACAAAGACGGACACGACGCGGGTCGATCACACAGAGGACGGGACCAAAAGCCCACGTCGTCTGGCGACGTCGCGGCGCGCTTGTGGATGAAGACATTGCATTCATTTGAGAATTTTCAAAAGTAGCGGCGCGGGTTAGTATTTGCATTCATGGCTCGTCGCTGCGGCTGAATTAAGTCTTGATGGAAACATCTCATTCTTCGTCCGATGCCCGCCGCCACCGAAGCCGACCGACAGCAGCTGAACGTCAGCCAAATGTTGCGCCCTGAAATGAATCTTGAATTTTAATTTGATTCACATCAAAGATGCGACAGCATCACTGCCAAGCAACTTCCTTTCTTCCGACAGTACAATCCAGTGAGCCGATGAGCCCGCGCCCTGCTGAAATGAAATCAGAAGCCAGCGTAGAGGAGCGTGAAGACGATGAAAAATCTGTAGATGCATAAAAAAAATAAGAAGCGGGATGTTCAGAACTGTATCGAATGACCCCCACGAGGAGTGCAACGAAACAACAGTCCGACGGGAATTGATTCAAGTCGGAGTCATAAATGTCTTGCAGAATTCTCCGATTCGAGAGATCACCGAGAGATGTGAAGAATGATGACCGCAACTGAATCCTAATGATTGTGGATACTCTCAAGCCCCTGTCGAATCGCTTCGGTTCGCTTTGTGGAGATTTGAATCGAATGTCACACGGTGCTGGCTGATACATATGCTCTGCGACTGTTTAGGATGTGCTTGATTCGTTCTGGCGGATCAGTGTGTGATACAATGAGCTCTAAACGGCGAGTCGCAAAAAATAAGACTCGAGTGCAATGGACGCGCAGGCTCCTCGTCTGAGCGGATCCGCTTTCGGAAATCAGCGATGCGTTCGAATTTCAACATATGTTTGTGATTGCGGCGTTTGGAGGCTCCTCGAATCGAGCTTCTGTCGCATTCGTGTCCTCGAGAAGGCAAATTGAGATCGTGGCTTTTGGATTGGCTCGACGATGCAGCCCGTTCCATTAGACGCTATTCTCTGAACTATGTGGACAAAGTGTTTACAATAAAGATTGATGCACAGCGAATATCTCGTTTATATAGAATTGATGATACGAGCAATTTCGAGCCTTTCTGTTGATACTTTGCACGCGCGATGCGAATATCACCCGAAGCGGCAGATGAGTCTTCAGCGGCGAGGTCAAGCGACGATAACTCGGATTCTGTACAGCGCTGATCATGATACGCCGCCGCCGCTGCCGTCATTAATGGACGACCCCAGCAACTGCGGTCGGGGAATGACAGGGCCGTAAGGAACTCGGTGAAGACAATCGAGTTTGGTGCAAGCAGGCGGTGAATCATCCGACTAAATCCTCTTGAACCTCTCCGAGATTTTTCATTTCACGGGATTCTCCCACAGGGAGCAATGTTATTCATTTCACCGAAACAGATCTCGGGGCGAGACAACAACGGTTGGGAGGAACGATCGGAACGCGGACGGATAGGCAGGCGGAGGGCCGCGCGCATGATGTAATTGACGTCGGTGAAAAGCGAGATTTGCATACATTTATACAAACTGATTTTTTCTACGTGCGCCTCTCTCCTACCCTCCATGCCGTCCGCCACACACAGAACCTGATCACGGGGAATTATTTGAGCAAGACAAGAATATACAAATTTCGATAAGCCTTCAGCGAACTGAAGGCGGCGGCAGATGATATCTGGAGGGTATTATGAAAGGGAGGTAACATCTTAGAACACTGCCGCCACTGCCATTGGCTGCTCTCCCGACCGGACGGATGGAGGAAAGCGGATGACGACGGCATTCAACAAGCAGCCGGATGGTGATGATCACAAATGGCCACAAAAATATTGTTTCTGTTTGGATTACAAAGCCGCTTAAATCATGCATTAGCCGTTCATTAGGCGAGCGTGTCTGTGTGCTATCTGACGTGCTATCTCCACAGCGAGAAACCTGGGTGCGATAGGAGATGAACAAGCTTTCGAGGAGGAGAACTTTTAACAGATTATGTCGTGAGCGGTCCGATCGACAAATGAAGTCGCGGCTCCGTCGGATGCGAGTCTGCACAATCCTTTTTGGCTCGAATGATCAGTGACTTTTGAGGAACGAGTTCTACCCGACTCATCCGAACAACTTAGATAGGAATAGCTCATTTCAGGAATGTCCTCCCTCCGGACACAGATGAGACTCCCTCGTGTTGCTCCGATTTCAGTCCAGCTATCCGTAGTCCGAGACCCCAGATAGCAATAGGCAAGAGAACCTTCCCTTTCTTCTCATCTCGCAATCCAGTCCTGTATCACGGCAAGAGATTGGATGCTGTCTCCCAAAATCCTGTCATGGAACAACATGGATCAATATTGCTTTCAGATGCATGCTTCGCACATATCAGAGGATACTTTTTATTCTGAACGGGGTAGTCTTCAACATGTATTTTTATTTATACACTTTGACTTATAGGAATTCGTGTCTAGAGCTGCGGGATTGGTATGGGTATGACTATCGGAGGCAGACTTGTTGTCGGACCCGGAATCACCGCACCCTCAGAATCTTCGCTGTGATCACCGATTATTGCTGCAATCGGATAGTCTCTCATAATTCGAGCACGCTCAAGTTTTGCGATGACTCCTCGGTCGAGTATGATTTTCCCTCGACGAGTTGAGGGGTCGTTCAGGTTACTTACTTGCCTCTGAGGCCACAATTTTGGCGGTACTGGACCATGAAGCCGTCGAACTTTCTGTTCGGATCATCTCGACCGACCTCTCGCAGTGGCGATTGGAAAGTCATCGAAGACACGGGATTGGCTGGAAATAAAAGTTTGAATTCTAGTTCTTCAGAATGTTCTCTGTCTACGCCGCCTCATCTGCTGCAAGAGGCCCTGTAGGGCTGTGGGTTAGGACGCGGGTTCTGAGTTTCGGTCGATCGGGGCCTGAAAGGAGCGCCTATCGACTCCGAGCATGCGAACTCCGGACTTGGCAATTGGCAGGACGGTTGCGACGAATCCTCGCGGAATGCCCGAACCGCTCAGATTACCCTGCTATCTAGCCGCTTATCTTCCTGACCGGGGTAGGATACCGGAAAACTATTCTGTTTGAAGGGCTATACGGTTAATGAATAAGAACGGCGAGTATCCTAAAAAATTGCGAGAGTCTTGAGGCCAATGGCGTCAACTCACTGGTTTCGTAGCTCCGTAGAAATCGGCTCCCGCAGAACCTGGTGTCATCGATTGCGATGTAGGCCGACGAAACAGCCGAATTTGATTTGTGGTTCACACAGTCAGTGTCAACAGCTACATCCGTGATCTGGTTGGCAGAGTCACCGCCCGCGCTTTGCGCCCCAAGACCAAAGGATCCCAGCTGATTCAGTTGAACAGTGCAAGTTTCCCGGAAGCACATGCGGTACCTTAATGACAAAGGTTGGATTCAGTATGAAACTTGTAACTGTTGATGCTTATGCCATGAGCTCCATCGGTAGCCTCAGGAACAAACCTCAAGTTCAGCTGATAAGAGGTGTCATTGTGGATGTTGCCATAGTTGAAACTTTTGATGTAGCCCGTGGGCTCTTCGTAGTATTGGAGACAGTCAGGTGGCGCGAGTCGAGGCGAATAGCACGGTATCTGGCTAACTTTGATCTTCCAGCGTCGATTTGTCACGTTGAGGCCGAGATTCATCATCAGATGGATATTACGTGCGTTGCGTACATCAACGTACACTGGAACCGAACGGTGATTTGCATAGAAGCTCGGAGCCAACTTCAAACGAGAGAGTTCCCCTGGACTCACGCATAGCGGACCAGAGGCTGAGGAACATGAGAGAAACAGGACTTGATATACAATAAAAAATCCAACCCACTGTGTTGCCTGTCGTTCAGGCCGCAGATGATTGGAGGGACTTTGTCCGCGCCTGCTACTGAAAACGTGTCGTGTAGACACATCCCCGATTGGAAGCTGGGTCCAACCGTCTCGAACTCGAGGAAATCCAGCTTTAGCTGACAGATTCCACCCGGAACCCATTTCTTCTCGACTGCGACGCTGCATGATGAGCTGGGCCGCACATCGGCGGGATGCACGAAAAATGTGTTGTTGAAGTTGATGACTTCGTTGCAGGTTTTCTCAACTAGAATAATTCGGGGAAGTCCCGCATTGAGCGTCAGTTGCTGGGATGGACTTCGGAAGATATGCGAGAGAAGGGGAAATATTCTTCGAAGGTCGTCGTTCAAAGTTTTCTCATCCGACACATTCTTATGATGATGTAAGATATCGACGATTGGATGCTCAGCGAGCTCACCTCGGCAGCAGACTCCGATCGAACAGGATCCTAGCGATTGACCTCTCTGCAGTCCGCACTCGAGCGACGTCATGCAAGCGCCGGCACCGCGTTCACAAGGCTCCATATAACTCCGACCGAGCAAGTCTTAAACAATTGGAATAGTTTTCAAAAGTTCTTTCCGGTGCGTCAACAATGCTCTCGCGTCTTCCCTTCTCTTCCGTAGACTCTCAGAACCTCTCGAGTGCCTGTCTTTCGAGAGCCACGGAAGCAATTCGGAGAGAAATCCAAGATTTTTCCAGTGATTCCGAGGCAGTGCACGCGGGGATCTGCCTCCCGGCAGATGTCGAGAGGGGCGGAAGGATAACACATCAATGGAGGTCAGCCGAGATCGCAGACGGCGACGAGGCTCAAAAATTTCGGTCCTCGAATCGGCTCACGGCGAAATGCAATCACGGGAGTCGTACTCACAACCAAGTCCCTCAGTCGGGCCCGGAACGAGCGCAACGAGGGCGAAAAGCACCGAACAGACTACCGCACTTGACTCCATTCCGGACACGGCTCGAACACGATTTTCGGCTTGGGTCTCAGCCATTATATTGCTCCTCGTGACGAATCGCAAATATGTATTCGCTCAAAAGCCAGAGTCGGGTTGGGGCATATTTACGGGATCACTCAACGTCGATTCCTGTAAAGTCCGCGCATTGTTTCGCAACTCGTTCCCTTGCGCCCTCCTCTTTCTGTCACCTCTGGAATCGTGTTAGAGCTTGGCTCAAGGTCGATGACGGAGTGCTTGTCCCAATTTCCCTTCCGTCGTAATCGAGAGCTTCTCGGAACATCCGGGAAGCTGGGCTCGATTCTTCTGGTTTCGATCGATGACGACTGATTGCAGAGCTCGGCCTCGGAGACTCGTCGACGATGAAATCAGGGGATGGAATCACACCCGAGGCTCGAGCGGAGCCAAGAAACGACGGGTCAAAACCACTTGGCATGACGAAAGCCTGCATTTGAGAATCGGGAGATGGTCCGGCCCTATCGCATTGATTCTTCGGACTGAGGGCATGAATTATGTCGTTCGGAATGTCCATCTGACCCTTCAGAGAAATCCATCACCCGTCAGTCGGAATGTTCTCCTCATCAGGATACATAGCCCGCTCGAAAAGGTTGAGTTCTTTTGCATGGATGATGAGATTGATAAGGCATAAATTATCGGAATCGGTTGGAATGAGAGCGGGACTTTCGACTTTCGCGAGGGAAGGGAACCCACGGCCCGCATCTCGGCTTCCGGAGCTCTCCGTGTCATTCGAATCGATGAATCACAAAAGCGAGAGTGGGTAGAGTACAAAAATCAGTAGAGCTGATCCTATGAATTCCCTATCGTATCTCTGAGGGGGCTCTTTGGAGAGCACCCGGGCAGAGCCGTGGTGTTTGTTACAGAATTTCCGTTTGATGAGTGACTGAAAATCCTTGTTTCCGGATTTCTGCGATTCTCCCTCTTTGAGACCAATCAAGCCCGTAGGCGGTGAGCGAAGGACCTGCGAAGCCAATATTATCGCACCTCATCACGTTATTTCCGTGGAAGCCGAAGAGAGAGAGCAATGACTGATTCATTGCTGCTGATGGTTGACTCATAGAGCTGTGGAGAAAATACCCATGAAACATCCACCGTGAGTCCTCTGATTGGAGGAAACGCCCGTATTCATGATTAGGCTCGTTTTGACGGCTGTTTGATCCCACTAGAAGTCGAAATGAGCCAACATGCCCTGATAGGTGGGCATCGGATATCGAGAATTTCTTCGGAAGGTCATCAGTTCTGATAGGTCTTCTTTTATATAAATGAAGAATTCAATCGGATGACACAGTCCTGCCTGTGAATAAATCCCAATAATATCTAAAAGGGCTTGTTGTGAGCGACGGGCACACCAACAAATTGGAGTTCGGTAGGAGCGTGCACGTTATAAAAGGACGCGACGCCTCTGGATAAGTCATGAGAGGAGCCGTCTCGGTTTCTCGACGGCAACCCGCATGTTATGTAGTGCGCGCGGGATTTGTTCTTGACATCGAAGGCGGAGAATCCCTTCGCCCTCCATCTCGAATTCATCTTATTTCCGACCGATATTTTGAATGAAGAACCCAGCTCGGATATTTAAGCCCCATGACCAATGTGACGACATCAAAGATAAACTGTTGCCAGAGGCTTCACTTTCTCTCACTCGAGTGCAAACACTATCTCGGACCGAGGCCCGGCGCTTTCTCCTAAAAACATATGTCGACATTTGTGCATGCCGATCTCAAGCGAGACGTATCTCAGGGACAGCCTCGTTATCTTCTTCTGTGGATGAGCATGATTCCTAATATTATACTTTTTGTTCCTTGCGGAAGAAGTGATTCGCGCCTCCACCGCACCAGGGTATTTCAGTCTGGGAGAGGATTCCCATCGGGAATCCACGAGAATAGAATGGCATGAGCTTTCTTCCCGTGGAACTAACAAGATGGAAGAGGGTCCAGAAATCCATTCAGGTGGCACAAAAACCGAGTCGAAGACGATTTCGCATCGAGAAAAAGTTGATCGTAGAACAGAGTTCAGGAATCACAGAAGCGACACGACGGTCGAGTGCTCAGTCTCGAAATCCATTTCCCTCTTCGAGAAGCGAAGTGACTCCGCCGTGGTAGAATATTCCGAGTGGGAGTGACGCCTCCAAAGCGGGAGAATGCATTCACGATGGTTCGAACTTCACGATCAGTGGAATATACAGTCCGGGCCCTGAGTCGGCTGGGTGGATTCGCTACCTGGATCTGTCTCATTGGGAGGAACACAATCCCAAAACTTCGAACCCACATAAATGTCGATGCTCTCGTGTCCTCCCGGTGTTCCTGTAGAACAAGAGGTGGATCATTCGCCCTATATCCAACGGAATCTATTGGTTCGGAATTCGTCGAGGTGACCGAGATGTGTTCCACGTTCTCTTCATGGCTCCGTGCAGCCTTACCGAAGTTGTTAAGTCACCAGTGAAACATAATCCGAATTTATTAAAGGAGCGGCGTTTGTTTCCGATCGACGTTTGATTTCTCTTTTTCTCGTTGTGAACACAGATGTTCCGCGTGTGTTCTTCTGACACATCCAGATGCGTTTCCACTATCTGACGGTCTGGTCCACGAGAAGTCCGCTTAACCCAAGCCAAGATGAAATACTGTTTGTGTACTCGCTCAACCCCTTCGGTATAACATGTGTTTTGTACGGTCGCATTCGTGTCCGACTCCAACGGCTCGCGCTTCCATGTCATGGATTCGATTCCCTACCAACACCGTGGACGAGTCATGTTATAATAACTTCTCCCTTAATCGTTTGCTTCCGCTTGGTCTACAAGGGTCGTTCAAGCTTCGAAAAGCGGCTCCTTCGGGCAATTTCTCCTTCCGAATCCGAAGTATGGCGATCACTCGATCAGACTTATGAGAGATATTCGAGCTCCGCTGATTCACACTCGCGACTTCGCATCTCATTCTGATGATTACATGGTCTTCTAGCGCTTCGTCGAGGAGCAACGTTCCTTCCTTGGAAGTGTCCAGTGATCGGTCGATCCGCCCAAGAGCATGAGAGGAGAACGGAGTTCAATGGATTGTCCTCTGGACGCGATTGATGCTTTCACGGACTTCTGCGAGGGTTACGGATGTCAATCGAAGAGCGTAGGGGAAGGAGCAATCCTTGATGAAATCAATCACGATCGCCTCCCAATGAAGCCATCGGATGTCCCGATGCTTAGAGCCGACGATCTTGATTGCGTGGTGGGTGGATATTGTTTTCCACTTGGAGGCCGTCCAAGCACCTTTTCCGAATGAGTCTATACTCCGATCACCGTCGGCCATGAGCCAGTGGAGAGAGGGGCTCGGAGCGGCACAAGAGCATCACAGCGAAGTCGGACTCTTCAGTGCTTCGTGGTCGCTTTCGAAACACCGGAGCGCAGTCTGCGGACATCATGAGAGTGACGGTGAGCTGTGAAGCTCTCGAGTTCTGAACATTTTGATACAGATAGTCAGGCGAAGCTAATGATTTTTCCGAGGCTGGAGATCTGTAGCTACCGTCAGCTCGTGAATGTTATCTGCTATCTGAGAACAAATTGACAGCTCTGTTCCAGGCAAAGGTCCGCGAAGCACCCGAAGCGACACTGCTGATCGCTTACCTCGTGGACGGACCGAGTCGTGTGCCGTGCTCCCGTGCGGCATCATGGATGTACTGCAATCGCAACCCGCGGTCCCCATGTGACCCTCCTCTTGAGGTGGAGTCGCGAGAATCGGTCCGGGATCAATCCTCTGTCTTGAAGCGGCTGACTGAGAGCTTCTCCCAGGGCCTGAGCTACCACTTGGTCCGGGCACTCCGAAAATGATCAGGAGCGAACTCCCCACTCGCAATGAACAGTAAAAATCCGAATTCAGTTCTTGGATATCCGAAATCCCGTGGAACTCCGTCCAATCAGAGCTCACGGTTTCTTCCCCTCCCAGTGCCTCATCCTGACCATTGCCGTCTTCGAGGGCGCAGTACACGGTCAGCTCACATAGGGGGCGAAGAGATGATGGAAACCATCATCACGAGCATGCGCATTAAACATTCCTCAATAGAAAATGTCAATGATTCCCTGTCACATCCAACACGATCACGTTTGAAACGAATGGGGCCATCGTCAGTAAGGTTCGCGAGTTGATCCCACGGGGAAGCCCCGTGACAGGGCATCGGACCCTTCGAGGATCCTGCAGCTTAGAGAATTTCCTCGGCAGTGATACATACCGCCACTGCCCCGATATCTCGCACATTTGACTCCAGAGCACACTGAGCGAATGAGTGAAGACTTCTCCTCGATTCCCTGACTCGGCCAGTACTGGACTCCATCGAGTGACAAAATTCTAGCTCCGCCATTTCTGACTTAAGCAGACACGAGTGAACGTTCCGCAGATCACCTCGATCTATCGAAAGTTAGAGACATCGGTATTCTGCTCAACAGATCGGGAGCGGCGTCACAACGTCTATACGTCTGACCTGCGGGGAGAGCCGCTTCCGAAATTCAAGGAGTGAGAGCTGAGCTTAAGCTGAGACATCCCCAGAGGGGGAGAGGGTATCGCAATCCAAGCCTCATACGAGGGTTGAGGAGCCTGATCCATGCTGGGCGGTTCCAGTGTATCTCAATGACGGAATCTCGCTCATTGAGACCGTAGCCGTTGGAACACATGAAGAGTGAGATAGGTGAGTTCCTCATCCAAGGGCATGAGCTCGCTTGTCATTTTCTCGCAGGCTGCTGCGGAAGCCGGAATATACTTGGTCGGGCTCTCGAGACAAGGAGCGGCGAGACTAGAGAAGAGATCCGCGGAATCCACGCTAATCCCGCAGACCTTCAATTCAAGGCGATGAGCAGCACACGAGCTGGAGATAATGAACTGACTGAGTCAAATTGAATTGAAATTATTCTCTTGAATGATTCTTTCTCTGCCGAGAACACGGTTGCACTCGATGACTCGGAGGAGTCCAAGCTGGAGAATCGAGCTTCGAATGGAAAGATGTAAGCACATATGCCTAAGAATGATATGAATATCCAATGGGGAAAATTGTGCATATTATGAGATGAGGCCGTCAGTCGCCGGTGAGAAATTCCGACTTCGTTATTCTCTGGCCGTTCCTGGCCTTGATCCTCTTGATGACACAGATTTTCCTCTCGATGAGAAACACACATGTGGAAACATCTCCTGGACATTCGTCACATTGAGTTACGTCCGATCGTCCTCAGAGAAAACTCTTCGACCTGATTTCGCTGCCCTTGAAGGCTACAGTGAACGCCGCGCATGAAGGAGTCAATCGTGTCCCGAGCAACCTCATCCCATAGGTCGAGCCCGAGAATCAAGAGTCTGGTATAGATGTTCATCATGCATGATGGATGATCATCTTTGTACATGATCATCCCTCCCCGAATGAGAGCGCTTCCAGCTGGGCAGCCGACCACCTAGCACAAGAGCTTCCACTCTTTCTTCGCACGGGTCTGCGCCACGGGTTCGAAAACTGCTCCAGATCGGATGACTCTAAATGACGTCAGCTTGCGTGTCGTAGGAATCGGTCACCAGGAACGACATTTCCTATCCATGTTGAGGCTCATCAATTCCGAACGGCACTTCAAAACGAATGCGTGGAAAGGGGATGCCGTGCGAGACATATCAAAGTGTATTGGAGCAAGGCAGATTCATTCCATGCGATCTCTGTCTGCGAAGCTAACACTGGAAAGCACAAAAACGGCGCAACATGGATTTTATGGTAAGTTCTGATTCTTTCTCGGTTACGTTGACTCTGGAGATCGTGTACGTTCCCGAGAGCTCTATGCCCCCATTCTTCATGGAATTGCTCCTCACGGACGGACTCGCACCGGGCAGATCCTCGTGCTTGGTTTGGAAATTCGCTCTTCCGTGATCAGTGTCCTCAAGAGTCGGAGGAAGAGTCTCGCTTTGGGCCTAGGCCAAGCGCCCTCATCATTATGTACGCGAGAGAAGACGGAAGCGGTCATCACAATGACGGGCTCCGTCGGCGTCACCGCTCGGAGTCTACGAGAGTAGGCCGAAGGGTCTTCGCGACTAATTTCGAAGTCCTTCGCAGTGTTTGATCCTGATTCTCGCCATCATGCTAGGAACCTTGGACGCGAAAGCCCGGTACAGAAGTGGAACGCATAGGGGCCACAGACCACAAGGCCACGTCAGAAGAGTTTCCGTAAGAAGGGACAGATGATCCCCGAACGGGACACTTCCGGAACCAGTGGCTGTTCGACGGAGATCCGATTGACCCGGGATACTCCGACACGAGATCAGACTACGCTATTTTTTCGTCCGCTCCCATCGAGTCGATGATCCATTTGGTTATCTCACCGAATCGGGGACAGGCTCTCGGAATAAAGAAATCCTCACACAAAACGTGCGATCATATCATCTTTTTTCACCTTATCTCGGGAGGCTGGACTGAGACTTCGACTCTGACGCCCATCATTGAATTCGGAACCTGTTCGAGGCACGGGCAGGGGGGGGGGTATCGAAGTCGAAAGAAGATGGACGGCACTGCCGTGAGTGACTTGAGGAGAAGACGCATCGGTTTGAGGACACAACGATAGAGGACTATGAAAAACCGAGGGAAACGGAACTTGCTGGGAAGTTCATCTCGGGTTCTCGCGCCCCACGTACTAAATTAAGCATGGACCCATCTTGTCATTTCTGGTCTTGCTTAGCTTTGAAAATTGTCCGTAGTGGACAGCGGCGGAAAGCGAGCTGACTAGAAGAACATACTCGGTTTCTGTGCAGCACAGACGGAGCTGCAAGCTCATCCACACGCCCCCCCCCATTTCCATAGCCCCACGAGTTTGTTCTCCGTTCTGCTGAGGTATTCCGATCATGATCGCTGGAAGATGGAGCGCCTCAGGAACCGGATCCCCGAAAAGCTATAGACTGAATCAGCTCAGCGGGATCCCTCTTCGGAGTCATCCGACATCATCAGATGTTTCTGCGACGACTTCGGAGTTTGTAAAAGATCTCCTGGCATCGATCATGAGACGGGAAACAACTCTTTTCGAGACAACGTCGAAGAGAAATCGCTCCTGCGGCGACTCTTAACTTCTATTGATGTTCATGATAGAGAGATCGACGAGTGAGGGCTCTACTCGTCATGGTTGGATCGTATTCGTTCTGAGAAAAAGGTCGGCAATGGATCGAAATACAGGGCCTGCGGAGCGAGCATGTGCGAGCCACGGTGAGTCTCAAATCTCGAGAAAGACAGGGCTGGAAAGAACTTTTCGCCGTAACTTCCGCGCAAAATGTTGAGCGGCGCGTCCTAGAGCAATGATGAGCAACTTCGAATGATGGAGGGAGAAGTTGATAGATCGATGATTCCGTTCGACCGTTCCGTAGTCAGAATCACCGGCTTTGGCTCGTATCCTGAACTCGCGGACCGTGTCATACGGAGCACATCCATCTGTATTACTCTGCACGGCAACGGACCCCAATAGAACTTATCCCTGTCTGCGAGAACACGAGGATGAGTTCTCTCGAAAATACCCTCGAAATGTGTTGCAAGACAGACTCGCGAAGATTCGAACCCAGCTGAGTTCCGTCGGACGCGGACCATCTCCTCCGTTCCCTCGGCCCGAAATGTCTCCCAATCGGCCGACGCACAGTGGGGCCAAATCTATTAAATTTCTCCAGGTATTTTCCAATCTATAGCGCCGACAGTCCTTGTTCCGTGCTTCTTGAGCTTCTTCTGTCATCATGCCTACCGGGAGAGGAAGGTATTTGATAACCTGAGGGCTGTGGTCTAGGATTTTACGAACAGTCGGCCTTGCTGGGTGCCACGGATACAGCTCTTGCAGAACTTGCTTCGTCTCTTTCACGAATATCTCGATATTCATTCATATGATATTTTCGATATTCACTCCGAATTTCGTACAGAGAATCCGGAGAATAACACGGAATCAGGCTCTCGTCGAGGTCGGTGATCGCAGAAGTCACACTTGAATTCTCGCGGGGAGCTCATCCTCGCTTAACAGAAGATAGGTTGAACCAGGACCTACGTATTCAGCATTTCTGATGTCAACTTCGATGATTTTTTTTTCGAAAGCCGGTTAAAACCGGATGACAATTTTTTTCCTGAGATAGTTCAAGGCCCCATATGTCCCCCAATGAGTCAATATCCGGGCGGGAAAGGGTGGGAAGTACTTTCCAAGAGTCACCAATTTTGATGAATTTTCGGGCTTGGAGGTGTTCTCTGATTCCTCGGCTCGGCAGGTGCGAAACCAGCTGACGGGGTCCAAACCGGTCTCAAACGCAAGATCCGGACCGGAGGTGTTCTGGGAAAATCCATTGAGCCGCCTCGGAAGTGTATGAGTGTACATTTCCGAGGTTTATCAATGGGAGAAAGAAATATCAGATCGCACCTCCAATTAAATCTTGACTTTGACAGCTCCGCGCTCTCTCCCAATAGCGGTGTATATCGAAAGACCTATGGCTTTCTGACTTCCAGACTTCGGTGAATATTTAAGGCTATCACTGGAGATCGAAATCCGGAAAAGACTTTTGTCCACCTAAAATGTGATTTGGCCCCACTGTGCGCTGTGTCGAAAAAAAACACGTAAACATTTTCGAGCTCATCATTTCTTGAAGAAACAGGGAGACAAGGGGGAAGCCAACAGACTCTTGCTCCGAGCTGGGCAACCCGGAGCTCTCGGTGAGTACAAAGTTTTGAACGATCGGTTGATGCGACTAGAATCGGAGACGGATGCGAAAACATTGATCGAATACATTCACAGCGTCGGCTATAATTTAAACAACAACTGACGCGATTCCGACCTTCGAAAATGACGGTCCCCAGTAATTGAGAAGAACGGAGGACCCTATCTCGATCCTAAAAATAATGATCAGCCCACGAATCAATCCGCATTCTGCCATCCCATATTTCCCGCTTTCGACGATTCCCGGATTCAAGCCGAACGATATTGGCCTCTGGCCCAAACTCACTCAGTCAGACAATTAACTTCCCGATAACGCCGATCAGGCTCATTCTGGCTCTCTCCGTTCCGAGCCCACGAAATTCAGGCTCCCGCCATTCTGGCTTCCAAAATTCTAGCTTTCGCCGCTTCTGGCTTTCGAGCATTCTGGCTTTCACAATTCTGGCCCTCACAATTCTGGCCCTCACAATTCTGGCTTCCGAGAATTCGGGCTTTCGTAATTCTTGCTTTTGAGACAAACCTTGCGTTCTCGGATCCGCTTCCGGTCCTCCCCAGAAGATCAATATTAGGCGTAAGATCCGTCCTAATTCCGGGAATGATTATGTTCTTGATCTCTTTCATAGTTCTCAACTTCAGAAGAATCAACTACAATCATGAACCATCCTGGTTGTACTATGCATTCGAAGAGATTGTACATACTACGCGTACAAACCTCGGTCAATTGTACTTCGAAGTCATGTTTGGAAGCTATCACGCCAATCTCTCCCAGGCCTTGGCAGATAAAAAATGTGAATAAGGGTGAGTCGTTTCTCCCTTGTTGGAATGCCTTCACGACGCTCCTCGAGTTTACTCTCTCTCTCCTATCATTCCTCCGGCCTCTCCTTCCGTGATATCTTCCAATTCCTTCGCAAGACTTCTCAGCGTGTAGATATCGTCATCGAGCGTTCGGATAGCTCTAGTACAGAGTTCGAGATCTTCCGGTTCACCAGTACTACACACTTCAACGCTTCCGAAGTGAGTTTGTCCAGAGCTGTAGCTTCGCCTCGTGTCTCAAGAAGGCCCACCAAGTCGGTGATATCCAAGCCGTCTCTCTCGGTTTGTTGGAACTTGAATCTTTCTCCGAACAAGGATGCGGGCAGGCTGAATAAAGAATCTAGCGTCGTTATCACGTCAAAGAGCTCTCCAGTTCCCGGCTTCTTGGGTAGTATGAATACACGAAGCGATCGTATTCTAGGTTCGTTACTTCCCTGACCGTATCAACGTAACTCAATCACAAAGTAATATTCGTCGCCGCTGTTAGGACTCTCTCTGGAAGGGGTTCATTGAAACCCATGAGCAGTGCGCGAAGCGTCGAGCAAGTAGCAGAGACCGTCGCGCTGAGTATAGGAGGTCGCGGAATCGAAATCCGAGCGGCGCCGACTTCTATGATGATCTATGAGGGTACGATTACGGCTATCATACGTAGGTGTAGGTTCGATTACGGTTGTGTTTCAATCATGTCGAGCACTCAGGTTCCCAAAGGAAACACCAGGAATCTACTGCGCAGATGGGAAAGTCGACTGACCGTGGTTACGTTCACCGCGTGACCCGCTGCTCTCTCTGGTATCTGGTCAGTCGGTTGAGTCAATGCATTTTTCAAGAAGTCTCCGACAATACAACTGGTGTATCCAGATAAGAGCCGAAATTATCCGAGACAAATGCATGCCAACTCGTTAGATACCGTGCAGGTTGATCATCTTGCGGGGTCGCTGTATCCGTTCCGGACGGCGAATACGTAAGCGTAGCGTGGGCGGGGGCGCATTGCCCCGGGCGGCACATGGAGGGGGCGGCATCGTCCGGAACATCTGAAACCGTCGTCTCAACTACCACGAATGATTCCCAGGAAAGAAGGCTTCACGCTTCCTCGGCTGCTGTATTCGCCGAGTAGGAATTTATTCTCTCTTCTGTCTCCCGTATAGACTCTTCTGTCTTGAAAGCCAGTCTAGACTCACTTATCAGGATGGTTCCTACAGCTGGTGGAAACTGAATCCGAAAATCACCTAGCATGAGGGGAGCGTGTTCCACGAGCGAGCGTTATTGGAACGGAAAAAGTTAGAGACGAGACTTTCTCGTGGGAGAAGCATTGATCAGAGAAGGCAGGATCTCGTTCGTGACGAAGTCAGAGGATGGAGGCAAGTTCTCTCACGAATCATCGACATCATCCGTTTTTTTTGAACTTGGCCCTACGTGGCTTCGAGAAGATCTGAAACAGTCAACAAATGTCAACCGGGGGAACTTCTTGGAGTTGGTCCATCCATTGGCCAAGTACGACCCTGTTTCGGGTGAACATTTGGAGGGAATCAAAGGAGGAAATAAGATACAGTAAAAACCTTATTTGACACCCCCTTATAACGGATTTCAAGGGGCCGCCGAAATTGGTCCTTTACAGCCGAGGTCCGCTATATCCGAGCATCTTCTCCGAATAGCCCAAAGAAACTCATTGTAGCTCGTGAATCACTCTTGAGACGCCGACTCGTCCCAGTTGCTACGGGATATCCGAGTTCTCTTGCGAATGCAGCGATTTCCAGACTTCGTGAGCGATTAAGCATGCATGTCTGATCGTGAAGGAAATCTCATTCTTTATGACAGAAGAACTCCTTGATAGTACGTTATCTACCCCCATTGTCCACATGATTTTTCAAGAACGCTTCCACACTAGAAAGTCGCGGCTGTGCGCTACAGCTATCGACGACGGTGTACAAGAACTCCCCGAGCGTTTCCAAAGCCTTCAAGGTATCTGGAAGGTCAGGCGGGACGAAAACCTCTTCCTCGATGTCTCCCTCCGAATCCCTCTCTGCGTCTCCTCTCTGAGAATCTCTCTCACAATGCTTCCTTCCGTGGGGGCTCCATGTGTGCAGACTCCATCGTCGATCGCGACATATTCAACCAGATCCTCCGCCTGGAGCTCATCCAAAGATTCGAAAAAGTCCTGATTGGTCTCTTCACCTTCATTAGGGTAGTCCGGAGGCGCGGACTCAGCCTCGCTACACATACTGTAAAAGAAACCAGAATGTCTGGAGCTGTTGGCAGTTGTGCTTCTAGAAACGAGACTGGGGCCGAGGAGCCAGTCCGCTACAGGCGAGAGTCCGTTACCCGAGTCCGCTACATCCGAGTAGCTTTATATGGGAGGTCTCATAGGCTCGGCCGAGACCCGGAAGTTTTTCCGTTATAGGCGGTTGACCGTCATATCCAACTCCCTTATAACGGGGTTTTACTGTACCTCACAGGTATCTGTCATCACCAGTGCAGAACGAATCCATCGAGACAATGGGAATTGAAGTTCGAAATAGAACCCTCGACGAAATCCGGAAATCTAGATACTCAACTCTCATCTTGGACAACACTCAAGATACGTCGCACAAGGATCAGACAAGCCTGATTCTAAGGTACGTCTATCTTGATCAGCGGAAGGTGTGGCAGTTACTCATTTCCCGCCACAGTAGCAACATTGCGGATCGAGATTAAGTTGGAGGGTACTGCAATCGTGCAGGCCGAGGGAGAATTATTATTCCTGACCACAGATACGAACAAATTCGAAGCAATCTTCTTTTATCCTCATAATAAGGATTGCTCCTCCTTCCTCATCGGCTTCGCGTATCATCTTGCTGGTCACTGAGTTGACTCAGTGACCAGCAAGCGATGAGTCAATCGGATAATAATATATAGATAATGTAATAATTTATAATGTCTTGTTTGTCTTGGAGCGAACTGCGCCTAGCGTGCATGTAATCCCCTCGAACAGACAAACCGAGAAGCAGGCGGATGACATGGGCTCCCTGAAGCCGCTACGCTCAGACAGCAGGAAGCCGGCGTATTCGGCGGGAGACTTCAAAGAAGCTCCCGGGGATTTAGGGCTCACGATTCACGATGTGCTCTTCGATAGACCAGCCGTCGAAGCCAACAAGAGCGGCCACAGGAAGGGAGACGGCCTAGCACTGCCAAACACTGAACAATAACGATCGGGAAAACCGAATCTTGTACTTCGAGGGATGGGAACTTTAACCACAGACAAAGCCCCATCTCGAGACCTAGCCCTTCGCTCCAAAAAAAACTGCGTGCGCAACTGACAGCGAGTGCAAAAGACTGAAGGTTTAAGCCCAACAACACTCCCACATCGCTGCCAAGATAGAGCATAGAAAATACAAACTTACGAGGAGACGAGAATACGAAGTGAAAAGCAGAATAGACAGAATGAGGCGGAGCTCCTACAAACCATAGGTCCTACTCCCGAACCGATCAATGAATCCTCCGATAAGTGATGAAGACGGGGAGACGCATTTGCGAGCCTCCTCGACCAGAGGAACCTCAGAGAAGACGACAGGGAGGAGAACATCCTGTCCGCAACTGAGGAAACCGAGTAGCTCAATACGCTGAGAGATGCGAGCTCAGAGGACATCAGCGATGAAGAGATCTTCGAAGTCCTGAGTCGCAAACCGAACGGCAATGTCGATCACAGAGCTTCCGGAGGTGATTTCGTATGTTGGCTTTGTCGTT